>NC_027750.1:52095960-52096577 GCF_000695525.1 Brassica oleracea var. oleracea | reverse complement strand
TTGAAATCTATATTCTAGTATTGCTAAAATCAGCCTTGAAACTGATTGAGTGATTAATAAATCTTTTTACTAGTCTTGCTAAAATCCGTTGATTGTTAAACTCTAATTGCATGATTAACTGAATCTGTTTTTGCTAGTCTTGATAAACCATAATATTATGAGCAAATAGAAATAGTAGTGATGAGACTTGCTAGAAATTGACTGATTGATTAAATGCCTTTAAGATTGATAGCCTCATTGTCCTCACAAGATTGAAATCCGAATTGATTGTTTTTAAGAGTAAGGTCGCATAAAAATTATACCTAAATATTAAGTGATATATGATTTGATATATCGAAAATCAACCTAGATTTTGCTGCCCTAAATCTCTCTGGAGATAATTATTTACGGTGGGCATTGGATACAAAGATTATCCTAAAGTCAAAAAGACTTGGTGAATGTATCATAGAAGGCAATAATACCAAATGATAAAGATTGATACAGGGCAATATTAATTATTAGCTATCATCTTATTAAGAGTCTTAAAGATCAATATCTGACTATAGAGAATCCTCTAGACCTTTGGACAAAGTTAAAAATTGAGATATGATCACCAAAGAACGGTGTTATTACCAAAG
>NC_027750.1:52095699-52095918 GCF_000695525.1 Brassica oleracea var. oleracea | reverse complement strand
AAGTCTATTTCTAGCTGGGCAAAATAATGGATTACTGATGAGAAACAGTGAATTGAGACCTCCTGGATTAACCCCATTACCTGATACCAATAAGGCCGCAGAAGAAAAAAAAGGTAACCACGTCCAGAATGATAGACCACACGGTCTTAGCCGTTGAGGGTGGAAAGGACGTGGCCATGGTCACTATAACACATTTGGCCGTGGGAATCACTATGGCAG
>NC_027750.1:52095245-52095694 GCF_000695525.1 Brassica oleracea var. oleracea | reverse complement strand
CCAATTTGAGCCATGGTCAAGGCAGTGGCCGTGGTATATCCTTTAAACCACAAAGCTTGACCAAATCAGTGTGCCATAGATGTGGAATGGGGAACCATTGGGCTAAGATATGAAGGACTCCAAAACATCTTTGTGACCTCTATGAAGAGAGTCTGAAAGGGAAGAATCTTGAAGCCCACTTGGTATATAAAGATGGTAAAGATGATTTTTGATCATGAAAGAGATGATCCTACAGAATATGAAACTTATGATTGCCTAAAAGAATCAAGTTGATAATCTGATTTCGACATCAAACTTGTGTTATTGCTTTGCTTGTATGCTTTCTCTTATTTTTTCTCCTTGAATTTATTTCTATTACATTGTCTGCTTAGATTAAATGAATGAATGATTTTTCTATATGAGTACACTGAAAAACGCCAATATAAGTACTAAAGCAGGTATTGCCAGTC
>NC_027750.1:52094917-52095173 GCF_000695525.1 Brassica oleracea var. oleracea | reverse complement strand
ACCTGTCTGAAAGAAGACTATGACTAGGCTAATATATTACTGCCTAAGGGTATGCATCTAGAAATTAGTGATGCCTTATATTCACCCAGCTCTAAGAGCAAGAGCAGCCTATTGAGTTTTAAAGATATAAGAATGAATGGTTTCCATATTGAAACAATGGGCGAAGGAAACAAAGAGTTCCTTCAGATATATGTATAAAATTTTCCAATGCCATAATAAGTCCTAAAGACTATACATGCATTCTCTACTGGCCTAG
>NC_027750.1:52092645-52094775 GCF_000695525.1 Brassica oleracea var. oleracea | reverse complement strand
TTTTCAGACAGGTTATGTTTTACACATGGTTGTACACGCATATCACAGCAACATCATCCAAGATTTCGTGTGTGTGTATTTGAGGTCGATGACTCAATTTGTTCGTTCAGATTGTGGCATGGCCGATGGTAAAGAAGAACCAACTATCATGTTCGAGGACGAAGCATATTATGCCCAAGATCTTCATCACCCACGGATTGCAGAAAATTGGAGAGGTCCAAGGGACCTTCAGTAATGTCCAAATCATAGGGAGTAATGTGTGTTGTACTCTTTTTCCTTCACCCTGGTTTTGTCTCAATTGGGTTTTTCTGGTAAGGTTTTAATGAGTCAACATTAAAGCACATTACAAGCTGTAAATTTTTATGGCATCTAAGAAGAAGTGTTATGAACCAGATTGTGGATGGCTCATAACCAAGAGATTATGATTTATAAACTTTCTATTTATCTATGACAGTGTAATCTCCTATATAAAGAACCTCTATGTTATGAATAAAAATAGACTTTTCCATTACTTTTACCGTAGATTACGACATATCTAAACTTATCTGATTATTTCAACATGTAAAACCGATACTGACCACAACAACATATAACCAGACAATTAGTTAGCGACTATATATAACAAAACATAGTCAATCTTGATAAATAAAAATCTCAGGATATTAAAGTTAGCTACTTTTTAAGAAACAGTCCATATGGACTACATGTTCATATATAACTCTGGATCTACCTACCTATTTTAAGTAATTTTTATTATAATAAATAACGTACTTTCTGCATTGTATAACTTAATAATTTAAAGAAAAAAGTATAAAAGCAAAAAGTTGCGCCAAATCCAAAAAATTAACATATAAAAAATTAATCTATGTTTATGTGTTTAACATAATCGAGTACAGTTTTAAAAATATTTTACTTAATAACAAAGTTAAAATAGAACAAATACTGAGAACAAAGTAAAACAATAAGAGTTTTATATCGTTTTAACGATGAAACATGTATATTTTTCTTAAATAATAATAATTAAAATTTTACAAAATACAAATGAAACAAAATTAAGCATAATAATTATTTTATTAAAATTGATGCAAAGTTTTTGTGTCTTTCTATACAAGAATTAATGTTAGAAAAAAAAAAATTTGACAACGAAACAAAGCCGCAACAAGGTTAAAACATCTTTGCATATTGGCAAACAACAACCGTGGTAAAAGTAACTATCTCAGTAACTATCTTTATGCCATAATTTTGCTATGCACATGAGAACGTGAGGAATGTGGAAATCAAAATTCGCACTGTCGATTTACGTTTAAATTAGGAAACTAGGAAAACCCTAATTTCCTAGAGGTCCCGGATCGCTGCGAGAACCAACGGCAAGTGACCAAATATATGCGGAAATCATGAAAAGATAACAAACGAGTTTAGAGAAAACAGTAGATCCTATTTCGAGTCCGCGAGAGAGCGTTGCGATCATTAAAAGAGATCATAAAAGCTTTGGCTGCAAAGGCTGTCAGCGAGTTACCTAGTTCTAGCGGCCTAAAAGCTCAAACCTAGTTGACTCGCAGCTCGATAACAAGAGACGAAGAAAATACATAGAAGGTTTTTGATTGATTTCGGACTGAACCTTATGAAAGGCTGCCTACGTACCCTTTTCGAAGATCAAGCCGAACGTAGTTCAAGAGTGAACCAAGAGATCAAATTGCTTGTGCACGTTCGTCTGGTAATCGGGTGCCAGTCATGGAAACAGAGCATGTCGAGAATAATGCCTCAGAGTTTCTAAGTGCCGAGAGTTCTGAGTCTAAAAAGTTGTCCCTCATGCCTCTCGCCTAGGACTCCTTATATACTCGCTCCTAGGTCGGTTTACGTTTTTTCCCTTCTGCCCTTAAGCCGTCATAGCCTAAAATTGGAGATAATCCATTTTTCCCGATCTTCGTAATTATTTTCAAAATTCCGTATTTATCTGCGGAAACTTGACATTTATCTTTCCTTGCGAACCAAGCGTAAACCATCCCAAGGTTTAGGGCTGCTGGTTAATAAATCGTAAGGTGGGCTTCGAATCATGCCTTAGGTCCCTTTGGGCCGTCTTTTGACTTGAAGCGTTTATTACGACTTCTTTCGATAAAAACGAACTTTCCG
>NC_027750.1:52084013-52092566 GCF_000695525.1 Brassica oleracea var. oleracea | reverse complement strand
TAGGTCCCTTTGGGCCGTCTTTCGACTTGAAGCGTTTATTACGACTTCTTTCAATAAAAACGAACTTTCGGCGGTTTTTATCGTAAAGTTTGATTGATGACTTCGAATGGCGGAAAACATGAAATGGGTTCGCTACGGTCTTCGGGAGACAGCATCGAAGGGTAGACGAGAATGCATGGATTCGTTTTGTATCGACGTTTCGGAAGAGCTCGGTCGCTAGGTAGCGACCGAGCTTGGCTAGAGTTTGGTCGCTACGTAGTAACCGAGCGAGACGGACGCTCGGTCGCTACGTAGCGACCGAACTTGGCTCGAGCTCGGTCGCTACATAGCGACCGAGCGGGACGGACGCTCGGTTGCTACGTAGCGACCGAGCGGGACGTGTGCTTGGTCGGTACGTAGCGACCGTGCGACCTTTTTCGGGCTTTTCTATGATGTCTCGTGTTTCTACCGCAGGGCTTTTCGTAAGAATAAATCTTTTCCGAAGATTTATTTTTCGTAAAAACGTTCATGACGATTTTTACGGACTTTCAGACATTGATTCTGTCGTGACCAATTTTGACCCCAACAGTTAGCCCCCCAGCTTGTTAGAACCATGAGCTTCTAGCGTGAGGTTCTAGCGAGTGGCTTGGCAAGTTAGAAAAGTTAGGTGAGTTAGGCGGAATTTATGGTCGAAAAGGTTCGTGGTAAGTGGTCTTCTCGCTCTTCTAAAAGTAGAACGCGATAAGATTGGGGCTGCGCCTTTTGACGGCTGCCTATGTACCCTTGTTGAAGGGATCAAGCCATTCGTAGTTCATCTTGGAGTTAAGGTTTGTATGACTAGTTTTCCAGCGAGACCTTTACGGTCTGGTTTTTATGTAGAGGTTATCAGGCGTGTTGTTGCCGATGGCATTTTATATGGGTGTAGAAGGAAGACTACGAGTTGTCATCTCGTAATCTAACTCTGTGTGAACTGCTATATCAGAAGATGTTAGTGCGTATGACTGTCTGGTCTTCTAAGAAAGTGTTTTTATCGAGGAAGGAAATTTCTTCGAAGAACGAATCTTCAGGCGTCTGCGACGTCTCGCGATGCTAAAGATTTATCATTCTTTCGTATGTCGCGTTTCGTGCTTGAAATATTCGCGGGCTTGAAGATGTTTCACGATGTTGCAAGGGATTAGTCTTAGCCCTGCGTTTGGGAAACATTCTGGTTTGACTACGGATGTTCGCAGCCAGAATTGTTGTTCCTGTTTGGATTTGATTTGCGATCGAGGAGTTAGGACCAAGGGGTCGCGTAAATTTGTCCCCGGAAAGAGGCATCCTCCTATACCGTGCTTTGTGTGGTGTTGGCCTTCCGAGATTTCTCTCGTGTGTATTTGAGGATGTTCCGTATAGCTATAGGAGCTCCGTTACGAGTTTTCCTTACATGCCGCATTTTATGAGTAAAACACAGCGGGCTTAAAGTGAATCGTAGTATATGGAACTTGGTCGATTTTTGACAAGTGGAACTTTTCCGTTAATTGTTTGGTTGTTAGGACTGAGTTTTGTTATGACAAATTTACCGTATGATTCCCGTTTTTGGGTGGTACGATAATTGTTTGTGTAATTGTTACTTGTCGTTTCAAGACAAATTCTGGATTACCGTTTATCCGTCAAGTTATTGGAGCGGTGGTCGCTCAATTGTTTTGGCTTTGCAGAACGAATCTTCAAGCGTCTGCGACGTCTCGCGATGCTGAAGATTTGTTATTCTTTCGTATGCCGCGTTTTCTCCATGACACTTTCGTGCTGTCAGTAAGGTCAAGTCGGTTAGAATCGTCCTTAAAGGGGATGTTGTAACCTAGTTCGGCTTGGAAGGAAAGGCGTAATTGGGCGAGTGACGAATGGTGTTTGTCAAGATTGATAGGCCGAGTACGCCCATGGTGGTAGAAAACGTTTTTCCACTTTAGGGTTAATTTATACGATGAAATTCAGAACTTCATGTTGATGAGAATGGTAGGGCTCCTTTTCCCATATACCGACTTGATGCAGCGGGAAAAGATGCGTTCTTTGATTGGATTTCAAACGATGTGGAATTTCCAGACGGTTACGCATCAAATTTGCGTAACTGTATCGACAGAAAGGAAGTAAAGTTTTCTGGCTTGAAAAGCCACGATTGCCATGTAATGATGCAGCGCCTCCTTCCGTTCGCCTTCAAGGAACTATTAGCACGAAATGTTCATGAAGCAATTGCAGGGATAAGTGGTTTCTTCCGCGATTTATGCACGAGATCAGTGACTCTTGAAGGTATTGAAAATTTGAAGACTAACATAGCCGTGATTCAGTGCAACCTTGAGAAGATATTTCCTCCCTCATTTTTTGATGTTATGGAGCATCTTGTTATTCACCTGGCAAGAGAATTGGAACTTGGTGGTCCTGTGCAGTATAGATGGATGTATCTGTATGAGCGGTATATGTTCCATTTGAAGAAGATGGTGAAAAATTTAAGTAGGGTGGAAGGTTCTATAGTCGCACAGATGATCAATGAAGAAACTTCAAACTTTGCCGAGTACTACTTTCCAGCAGAAGTTCAGACCAAAAACAGAAGACCTGCTCGGCATGATGATAGAGGCGAATGGGCAGCATATCATGTTACGGTTCCAGACATTTTCACAGATGTTGGACGACTTAGCGGAAAACCAAAGGACCGTCGACTTACTGAGCAGGAGCGCAGTCATTTGCAAACATATTTGCTCACCAACTGCGAAGACGTTCTTCAATATGAGAGGTAAATAAATGAGCTTACAAATTTTTATTTTAACAAGTTGAAATTTAAATCTTAATTAATTACATTATTGTCATCATATACAGGATTTTCATGGCAGAAAAGCGGTTCGAGTATAGATACGCCACAGAGGACGAACTAGAAGAAATGAAGCAAAAATAATTTACTGGATGGATGTTTACTTATGTGAGTGCTTTAAACAATTTAAAATATATTTTATCACATATTTATACTAATTCACATTTATTGATATAATATATATATATATGTGCTATTAATAGGTGTCTGCTGGTTTGGCCAGAGGTGAAACATTTGATGATTGGATACGTGAGATGGTCGTTGGCCAAACTTTGTTGTGAAGTCATATCCGAGATTTTGTACTCGAGGATATGCATTCACAACTCAGAAGAGGAGACGTTCGAGTACGACTTATGATGCTGGCGTTTGTTCTGCATCAGGAGATGATGTATACTACGGACACATACATGAGATTTTGGAAATCAAGTATGTGTTCGAAGTATACATCATCTCCTGATGCAGAACAAACGCCAGCATCATAAGTCGTACTCGAACGTCTCCTCTTCTGAGTTGTGAATGCATATCCTCGAGTACAAAATCTCGGATATGACTTCACAACAAAGTTTGGTCCAACGACCATCTCACGTATCCAATCGTCAAATGTTTCACCTCTGGCCAAACCAGCAGACAACAATATTAATAGCACATATATATGTTATATCAATAAATGTGAATTAGTATAAATATGTGATAAAATATATTTTAATTTGTTTAAAGCACTCACATAAGTAAACATCCATCCAGAAAGTAGGTCTTCTGTTTTTGGTCTGAACTTCTGCTGGAAAGTAGTACTCGGCAAAGTTTGAAGTTTCTTCATTGATCATCTGTGCGACTATAGAACCTTCCACCCTACTTAAATTTTTCACCATCTTCTTCAAATGGAACATATACCGCTCATACAGATACATCCATCTATACTGCACAGGACCACCAAGTTCCAATTCTCTTGCCAGGTGAATAACAAGATGCTCCATAACATCAAAAAATGAGGGAGGAAATATCTTCTCAAGGTTGCACTGAATCACGGCTATGTTAGTCTTCAAATTTTCAATACCTTCAAGAGTCACTGATCTCGTGCATAAATCGCGGAAGAAACCACTTATCCCTGCAATTGCTTCATGAACATTTTGTGCTAATAGTTCCTTGAAGGCGAACGGAAGGAGGCGCTGCATCATAACATGGCAATCGTGGCTTATCAAGCCAGTAAACTTTCCTTCCTTTATGTCGATACAGTTACGCAAATTTGATGCGTAACCGTCTGGAAATTCCACATCGTAGTATTCTCTATGTTTGTTGAGTAAGATTCCCCATATGCTATGTCGGTGTTAAGCTGTAGTAAGATGAATTTTTAGAAGAAATCATAAATTTGAATCTAATATTCTCAACACCATGATTGATATATTTTTAGTTAGGAAAGTGTTGAGTCTTCTGTAAATTGCATATCTGCGATTGGTTCTTAAAATGTTCTTTCATTACTTGCACTCACTTACTTATAAATCCATTTAATCCCACATTTTATGGAATCTATCACTTTTATTGTCTTTTGGCTTATATGATAGTTTGGTTCCTTTAACCAGTTATTTTTGCAATTTATTCTTGTTTTAATGATCTAAGAAAGGAAAGCAATATAAGGAAGCATAAATGCGGAATCTTACATCACATGGATCTTTGTTCTACAATTTAGTGTCAATCTCTGAAATACATGTTGATTCCACGTCATGTTTGTGTGCAAATGGATAATAATCACACAGCTAGTTCATCATGGGTGCTTTCATCCCAATAAGCTACATATTTGGAGTAGGAATGTTCAAGATAGACTTTATTCGTTGAGGCTTAACTTATGGATCATGTGTGTTTGCTAGTGATGGCTCAAGAAAAGCAACAGAAACCCATCCCACATGTGGGTTTGCTATTTCACCTTACTTGTTCATCATGGTTATGGAAGTGGCATCTAAACTTCTTGAACAAGCAGTTGATAATGGGAATATTAGACTTCACCCGGGGTGCGTTGAGCCAAGGGTAACCCATCTCTTGTTTGCAGATGACCTCCTAGTGTTCTCAGACGGATCAAGGCATTCCATCTATGGTATTAAGCATGTGATGTCCAGTTTTCGGGATTGGTCTGGCCTAGATATGAATGCTTCAAAATCAGAAATATTTTTTGGTGGTTATGAAGACATTGAGTCCTCGGTGATCAGTGATATCTCTGGTTTCAAGATTGGTACATTTCCTACAAGATATCTTGGTCTCCCGCTAAATCCGAGCAGAATCTCTCAAGCTACTTTGCAACCGTTTGTGGAACGTATAACTTCAAAGCTCAACAACTATACAGTTAAACTGCTCTCCTTCGCGGGTAAAGTTCAACTTATTGTCTCTGTGATTTATGGGTTAGTGAACTTTTGGAGCTCGGTATTTGTGCTGCCTAAGAGCTTCTACAAAAAGATTGATGGTCTATGCTATGCATTTCTTTGGAAAAATCGGACTGATTCAGCGGCTGGAGCTAGAGTTTCCTGGGATAATATTTGTAAACCAAAGATGGAAGGGGGTCTTGGCATCAGGAAGTTGGAGGACTTTGAGATGGTTTCCAGGCTGAAGAGAATTTGGAACTACTTCTCTTCTTCGGGCCATTTGGGTTGCTTGGCTCCAACAAAATGTGTTACAAAGGAAAGGGTATTGGCAGACTATGGATTCTCAACGATTCTCCCCTACAGTGCAGAGCATGCTGCTGCTGAAACCAGTGATTACGGATCTTATGCGCTGCACTGTAGGTAATGGTAACCTTGCCTCCTTCTGGTATGATTCTTGGACAAGTTTTGGCCCTCTTATAAACTTCATTGGTCATAGAAGCCCGACTAAGCTTCGACTGCCTTTAGACTCATTAGTGTCTCAAGCAGTAAGAAACGGGAACTGGTACCTACCTCCTGCCAGGTCTAATGAGATTCAACAGCTCCAGATTGAACTCACCACAATTAATCCCCCCTCTGTTGCAGCAGAGCGAGATACATTTCTATGGCGCAGTAACACTGGTCAGTTTGTCAATACTTTCTCTTCCAAGGCAACTTGGGAGTTCATTCGAATTCAAGCTCCCCATGTGAACTGGTCTAAGGCTGTCTGGTTTAAGGAGGAAATTCCCGCTGTAGTTTCATCACTTGGCTGGAGTTTTTGAGCAGATTACCTACACAGGATCGGTTGAGATCTTGGGGCTTAGATGTTCCAACCAGTTGTGTATTATGCACAGGGAACTATGAATCTCACCGGAATATGTTCTTCGAATGCGACTTTGCAGTTTCCATTTGGTCTCGCTTCTCTGGGAGGTATCTAATCAACCCTCCTAGTAGTCTTGCTTTTGTTCTGAACCTGCTACACCATCACAACTTCTCATCATCACCTCCAGCATCCATCATTTTGAAGCTCCTACTCCAAGTGGTCACTTACAACATTTGGCTTGAGCGCAATCACCGGATCTTCAGGGACTCGGCATCTTCTGATGCGGCTTTCTTCTCTTCGGTGGACCGAGCCATGCGTGACAGGCTGCTCTCCCTCTCAAGACCGATCGTGCGATCTCCTTCGCTTTTGGAATTGTATTTTTGGTTTGTTGTTCCTTATAGCTAGTTCATTGTCTCTCTTTTCCTTTTGTACTTGCGCTCCTTCTTGTAATAACTGGTGGTCTACCACAACTATGTAATTCAGAAAATGATATGAATTTAACATTTCAACCAAAAAAAAAAGCAACAGAAACAGAACTCTCTCTTGCTGAATATCAAAGAAATTACATGGATGCAATAGTTAACACTCAAGAGACGTGCACAATCTTGAAACCCAAAAAACAAGATTTTTTTAGAAAAAAGCTTCTATTTTAAAAATTAAACTAGCTGTTTTTTAATTGAATCGAATTTCTGTTTACATGCTTGTTTTTTTATCGTCTCTTGATTATATATCCTCCACATATGTGAATTCGTGTATAATAAAAGCAAACTAGGTGTCTTGCCCGCACATGCGGGCATAATCTTCTTATAGATATTTATTATTGGGGAATTGCCACTAATACCTCTTTTCTAATACCACTTTTCAACTTTTACACTAACCAACTTTACCATTAAAATTTTAGTGGGTAAAGTACCATTATACCTTATCTAATCAAACATAAACATATGTCTTCTCCAACAAGAATTTTCAAAATCCCCAAATTGATCGACGACCCCAGCGAGAGATTCGACGATTCCAGCGAGATTCGACGACTCCGACGATTTTCCCGGCGAGATTTGACGATTCCAACGACATTGACGTCCGACGAGATTTGGCGAAGACTACAAGCTCAAACGAACAGAACAATCTCTCTTCACGAACGCGTAACAAAGGTTAGAGGATAATAGATAGTGATTTTCGTCTATTTTCTGTAATTTTTGTTTGGTTTCTCAAAATCGATCGGTTTTTTGGAAGGAGACGAAGTTTTTCTCATTAAGTTTTCAAATCACAGATTTATAAAACCTTACAAATTTTTATCGATGAGGAACATAGTGTTATGTATTTTTTTTTGATATATCTTGTTGATCATTCCTTCTCTAATCCCCATGTTCTTATAATCAGGTTATGACGATCGAATTGTGTTCTATACGTGGAGAATGAAAACTAATAAATAGAATTCACTGGGATTTCATAGTCGATGATGAAATGGGATCTTCTCTTAGTATGATTCATGAAGATATCAGCTACAATGATTTGATTGGGGTTGTTTTAGAAGATTTTGGAATTGATGTCTCACCTTCCAAGTTAAGCAGTATAAATCTTAGCTATGTCTCACCTTTAAAGTTTAACTTTGGTTCAAAAGAGCTTCCTCCAGTATTTATTAGGAATGATAGTCAAGTATCATCATATCTGAACAAACTTCAAGAGAATGGAGGCCTTCATCTATGTGTAACCATTACGGTAACTACCTGGAACTCCTTGTTAAGGTTTTCGTTTATGATAGTTATCAGTTAGTTATTTTACAAGATAATATGTAGTACTCAAGATTTGCTTATTGCTGGAAGTATGACATAGCAATACTTATTACAACTTTTAAATTTGTAAGACCTTATAAATATAATGATGTCATTTGGAGATTCACTATTAGCTTTATGTTTTTTGTTAATGTTTCAGAGAATAACTCAATTATCATCAAAGATTGTGTCAAATATGATTCAGACATGGGATGAAGTTTTAATTACTCATGATTTGCCTATTGCTGGAAATAGTAACCCCCTTGAAGTATTTATTACAATTTATATATTTATAAGGCCTTATAAAAGAAACCGTAAAAGATTATATATATTTAGCCTTATGTTTTTATGTTTTCAGAGGAAAACACAATGTTCAAGAAGATTGGAGTTGCAGAAAGAGAGAGACGACACATGTTTTTATATGTAATTTATATGTTCTTGACACATATAAGAGAAACAAGACACATGTCTAACACGTATTTTTATAAGTGATTGTAAGCTGTAAATCATTTGTACTTTACACTTACTCTAGTTTCTTTTTTAAGAAAATTAGTAACGAGAATCTTCATGTATTTATACCACCGATTTTACTTTTTAAACTTTTTATCATTAATTTTCATAATGCTTTCTAAAATCTTATTATAAGATATATAAGAGGTTATAAGTTATTTATCAGCCTTTACATATCATTTTTTTGTGTTTAAAATTTTCATCTCCGAGTTTATATAATACTTTATAAACTAGTATATCTGAGTTTTA
>NC_027750.1:52067731-52083294 GCF_000695525.1 Brassica oleracea var. oleracea | reverse complement strand
AGTCTCTGTAAATCTCTTATTTATAAACCATTATGAAACAATATAGTTAACTTAGTAATCTCATGCGAATGGCATGAGCTAATGAGGGCATGACACAAGAAAAGTGTTAAGAGAAGTGAAACATGCGAGTTCACACACAAAACACAAGATGCGAGTTCACACACAAAACACAAGATGCGAGTTCACACACAAAACACAAGATGCGAGTTCACACACAAAACACAAGATGCGAGTTCACACACAAAACACAAGATGCGAGTTCACACACAAAACACAAGATGCGAGTTCACACACAAAACACAAGATGCGAGTTCACACACAAAACACAAGATGCGAGTTCACACACAAAACACAAGATGCGAGTTCACACACAAAACACAAGATGCGAGTTCACACACAAAACACAAGATGCGAGTTCACACACAAAACACAAGATGCGAGTTCACACACAAAACACAAGATGCGAGTTCACACACAAAACACAAGATGCGAGTTCACACACAAAACACAAGATGCGAGTTCACACACAAAACACAAGATGCGAGTTCACACACAAAACACAAGATGCGAGTTCACACACAAAACACAAGCCAAGAAGAAACAGAGCAACTATTCTCAATAATCTAATGTGAATGTTAAGGGCTAGTGTGTGAATGATGCAAGCAACGTGTTACAGAAAAAGTACAAAATGAAAAATATTCTAAAATATCTAAACACTTCATATTCTTTACCAAGGCGCTTGCTTGTGACCCTTTTTCAAGGAGTATGTTTATAAACCTCTTTCTAAACAATACAGTACGAATAAATTTATAAATTTTAGTAAAAACTCACATTATTTTTCTTCTCCACCTCCAACACTTCAGTAATTGTCGGAGCCCATGTTGAGTCCCAATGTAGACATAACGGATCTGCAGAATAGGTTTCCTGGCATGGTTTTCCCAAGGTTTTACCAAGCATAGGCACTGATGACATAGCCCACAAATTTATGGCCAGCACAAAACCTTTCACTTCATAACTCTCTCATGTCCACGACCTTGCACTCAAACGTTTAACACTTTTGGACAAAACTTTATAAGCAACTTTACCCCAAGCCAACTTTGACAAGCTATCAGAGTTCTTATAAGCCAACAACCTTCCCTTTGGGATTAGAGAGCTTGAGTTTTCTGCAATAATTACCCCTTCTGTGATTATTGCTATTCCTATAGATAGTCTCTCTAGTCTTGTCATTGTTCTTGCTTTCTTTTTGAGCATATCATACAAGCTTCTCACTGTGTACTTGTCCCCCTTGCTTAGCATCCAAAGATAAGGTTTCCTTAATTAATTATGCCGAATCTGGATGCCGAATCAACACAGTAAAAGTTGCAATAATTTGAATATCAAAGAACCCGTTTCATTTTCTTTTGTGGAGTTCGTAAGTGTCATGAAAAAACATCTTCAAACAAAGAGGCATTGATAAAAAAAAGATTTCAATCTTTTTTTGTGGGTATCGCTTAAACCAGCTATGGGTATATCTAAGAAAATTGAGTATGTGAACTAATTGAGCTCTGTTGTATTATTTTTGTTTGACTCCAGTGTCGTTAATGATCTAAGTATTGTTACTGTGTAAATTTAAATGATACCAATATACCATATAGACAAATGTTTTTCCTTCAGTTTCACCTTCTATTTTTTTTTTCTTCCATCTCAGTTTCATCTGCTATTCATATTGGTTATTTTTTACTAATTTATTTTTCTGTCAGAAACAAAAGTTTTTCTCCGGTCTCAACTGTTGAACTTTGCAATTGGTTAATTTTGTTTGATTTATATTGTTATTTTGGAATTACACATGAAATATTTTAAAATATATATTAATCTAAATATTTGTACCAAATTTTTCTTTTGGAAAGAACAGTTTTAATTAAAAGTTCTTACACATGAGAATGTATTAAATCCATAAGTTGAAAGGATTTGATTTTTACTGAGTTTTTCAATGATTTTTGAAGATTTAAGAATTACTATGATTTAAATTAAAGTGCACTAAAATACACAAAAATACTTTAAAATGAATGCAAATCGTAAAATACTCAGCATAAAAATATTTCAAAACAGTAAATTTTAAATGAGTTTATCAAATAACAAGTTCCATAACAATTAATTTAAAATAGTTTTAAAGAAGTTCTTATAACCATTCATTTTCCCTTCAGATTAAATATCCTCAAACTTCCAATTAAACACACCCTTTAAATTAAGAACGATTATTATTATTCTAAATAATATATTATAAAATTAGATATAAAAAATTAATTCTAATATGGATTTTTAATTGCTTGCAAAGAAATCATCAGCTAAGAACAAAGTGAAGTTTATCAATTCAATTCAAGTAATGATAACGACAAATTAGCTTTATATATGGTCTATAATTTTTTGTTGAATATTATTAAAAAAGATTTGAAAATATAATTTTTAAATTTTATATAATATAACATTGTTGAATAGAGTAAGCAAAAGAGCAAAAACAATGCAGAAATTATTCTCATAATATAAATAAGAGGTCTAAGATAGTTATATCCAAATATATGTGTAAAATTTTAGCAAGATATGTCATGACTTTAAAAAAATCAATCAAATATCTAATATTGATACGAAAAATATATTTATTTGCATAATCTAAACGAGTAACGCAATATAAAATAATCTAGCAATAGAAATTAAGCTAGATAATCTAGAACAAAATAAACATATCGACATATGTACTTTTCCAAAATAAAAATAGTCTATTCAACAATCCTGTTATGAAATATACTTTGCCACAATAAGATTAAAGTTGAACATCGAACGATTTCAATAGTAAACGATAAATATAAAAACAGAAATCAATGAAACAATATTTACACGTCCTATATAATTTAAACTTTCAAATTAAACGTAAATATTACAAGATATATTAATCTCCGCGCGAAGCGCGGACCAACCACTAGTCTAAAATATAAATAAGTAACTCAGAATACTATAAATTTGGTATTTAGTCATACGTTTTGAAATTTATATGACATATTTTAGATCTTTAAATATTTTGAAATACTTTTAGATTTAAAATATTCATAGATAACATAAATATATTTCAAATATTTATAGATAACATGAATGAGTATTCAAACTAGAATCGATATGAACCAAATCCAATCTCTTATATATAATAAATATCTGAATGGGGCAGAACATAAGTTTTTCACCAAAATTCAGAACCTCAATAGATCCGAACTAAATCGTGAATCTTAATAAATCCAAAACCTGGATAATACAATAATCAAAAATGGATTATAAGTATCAGTTACTATTACTACGGTAGAGAGCTAAAATCAACGTTGAACAAATGAAAACCAAAGGCCCATATACCGTATACGCCGGTCCATGTAATGTAACTAACCGAGTCAGTCTAACAGCTTTTGAGAAAACATATAGAACACGTGACAAATCAAGTCAACTGGCTCTCTCCTAATTCCGCCACGTCAGCGCAGGAGAGAAAAAACGTGGCACGTTCATTTCAAAGGAGCTTCAAATCTGCGCTTCAATGGAACTTTAGGTCTCTTTCTGGTGGATTCTCGATTAGAAGAGACAAGCATCGATCGAATTTTCTTTTCTGGATTCCCGGAAAATTTGCCGAGTCTCCTCCTTCTTGCTGGTGAACGATGAATATCTTCAGATTCGCTGGCGATATGACTCACTTGATCAGTATCCTAATCCTCCTTCTCAAAATCTACGCCACCAAATCCTGCGCCGGTGAGTTCTCGGAATCATTCGCATTGCTTTGACCTCTTCGTTTTCGCGTACATTAGCCTCACAATGCAATCTCGTTTTGAATCCGATTGAGTTTTTTATGATTGATCTCCGAGTAAGTCAAAGTAGTGGAGATCTCTTCCCCCTAAGATAGATTCGTAGTCTCGGATTCGAGCCTATACGTTTGCAGATTCTTAACAGTCTCTGTGTTGACTTTTGATTTTTGGTTGGCTTAAGGAATCTCTCTCAAGACTCAGGAGCTGTATGCGCTTGTGTTCTTGACTCGCTACATGGATCTCATCACGGACTATGTGTCTCTCTACAACACCGTGATGAAGATCGTCTTCATTGTCAGCTCTTTGGCTATCGTTTGGTGCATGCGTAGGCATCCGTTGGTGCGGAGGTCATACGATAAGGATCTGGATACGTTTCGTCACCAATACGTTGTGTTAGCGTGCTTTGTTTTGGGACTTATCATGAATGAGAAATTCACATTTCAAGAGGTATCTTCATATGCTTTTGGTTTGTTGATAATAGGAAAACGAATACTTCTGGGACACATAGCTAGTAGTGTAGCTTGCTCTCATATGTTGTGTTATCTTCTTTTTGGCTCATTCGTTATACATCAAACTGTGATCTTGGTTTTGCTATATCATTTTCTTATACGCCATATGTGTTTGGTGATTATGATGGATGTGTCATGTCTTTCCATTTATATCACATTATGTTGAAAATTCTTGGCTTTTATAGATTCATTTGAAGCCTTGTCACAGTTGGTGCTAAAGCTTGTTTGAAATTTGTACCCACTTGTGCAACTTCTCATATCTTGCTACTTATTATGAAAATTACCTGTTAGTGTCTAACTGTTGCATCGTTAGAGGTTTGTTTGCTTCCATTAATGGAATCTTCTGTGTCATCATTGCATGTGACAAATTTTACTTCGCTAAGGTGCACATGGATTTATGTTATCAGCATCTCGCTATATTTCTTGTCAAAATGTTCTTTGATTAAGCTTGTCAGATGCGCCTATGTTATCTTTTTATTTGAAATTCACTAGATCATTTAGCGATACCTACATGGCTACATACATTTGCCTTTACTCCGAGCTGTATTCTGAAGTAGTATTGCAGCAATGTGGTTGTGTGTTGATAGTCAGAATTGCAGTGCAACATGCTAATCATGTGAATTTGAAACTATTGTAGGTGTTCTGGGCCTTTTCTATATACTTGGAGGCAGTGGCTATCCTTCCCCAGTTGGTTCTGCTACAGAGAAGTGGGAATGTGGATAACTTGACTGGACAATATGTTCTCTTTCTTGGGTACGTAATTCTTTCCTGCTTGATCCTTTGCCTTTAATGGGTTCCCATTTTGGAACTCGATGTTGATATAGCATGAGTACCACCTGCAATAATGTTATTGTAATCTCTTGATTTTACATAACAGACTGGCTTATTTTCGTTATGCATTTTTTCTGTGTCCCGTAAGCAAAATCTGAATGGGCAATGATTATTTAACTTGCAGGGCGTATCGTGGACTGTATATCATCAACTGGATCTATCGCTATTTCACAGAAGATCATTTTACTAGATGGATCGGTAATTAATGTTAACAACAATGAAGAACCATTTACATTTTACCGAATTGTTTTTCCTCATTGCTAACGTTGACTGACATATTTGCATTTTACAGCTTGTGTCTCTGGTCTTGTCCAGACAGCTCTCTATGCGGATTTCTTCTACTACTACTACTTAAGGTAAAGAGACCTCGTCCGTCTGAGCATTCTCGAAACCTTTAATAGCCACTTATCACGCACTGACCTTGGATCCCTTTGTGTTTCATTGTAGCTGGAAAACCAACACCAAACTCAAGCTACCTGCTTGAGCAGAACCACACAAATTTTGCAACAGTGTCATAATTCAGGAAGTTACAATGATGGTGACACTAGAAAAACGAAAAAAAAGACATGGTTACAATCTGACAACGAGTTGAATGATGCAGGATTGTTGTTTGAGATGTGCTTTAGCCTTTCAATGAACATTGTAAGTTTGTAACTTTCCCTTTCATGGGGAGGTTGAAATCAAAAACTCTGAAGTCCTTTCTGGGGGAACACAAAAATTTGAAGAGCCAAAACACTGGTTTTCTTTTAAGTCTTGTTCAAAACTGTGGCTCAGATTAGAAGAGCAAAGTACAACAACAATGTCTGAAAAAAACTAAAAATTAGTCTTCTTGAGTGAGCTTTACTTTCTTGGTTTTCTTCTTGTGATCTCGTATCTTCTTGCTTCTTACCTGGTCTATCTTTTCACCCTTCTCTGAGACTTTATCTCTACTGCGTTTCTCTTTCTTTGACTTCTTTTTCTTCACAGGAACCTCCTCTGTTATATCTTCATCCTCTTCATCATCATCTTCCAAGATCGTCATCTTCTCCTCTGTTTCAGCCTCGACAACTGTGTTTGCTACAGCTATCTCTGTTTCGACCATAAACCAATCATACTAACTTAGGAATGCAGAAACAGATGTGATATGTAAACGGCCAAAAGAAAACTAACCTTCTCCACTAAACCCTGAGTCGAATACAAGACCTGTAAGATGTTGCTTCAAGAAAACCTGTGATAACAAAAATTGATGAGTGAATAAGACTCTACTTCTCAAAAGAACATCAGTCTCGACGTCGACGAGTGTACCGCAGAGATGAGCTGGCGTGTCTTCACGTCATAGACCCGTAAATATCTGTCCAGCCCTGAACAGTTCAATAAAACAACACACATATGAGACTGTTGAAAAACGCATATGAATTTTTGAAGTTATGTCGACAATACAGTGCATCTTCTTACCGCAAGAAGCTATCACTTGATGATGTGGATGTCTAACAACAGATCTTATGCTTCCAGAACATTTCCCTAAAAAGTTTCCCAACAGCTTTCCTGCAACAGAGACGAGTGATTACTTGTCTGATGCATCAACATTGTTAATGACACATTAGTAGAGAGAACCAATGAACCTGTTCGAATATCAAAGGCAGCGAGATCAGCAGAAGCATTCCCAACATAAACAGTATGACCATCTGGATCTTCAGTGATGGCTGTGATAGCAGTCTCATGGAAATCAAAGGACAGGACTGGTCTACGTTGCGCAGAAACATCATAAAGACGAACCTGTCTCCAGTAAAAAACGAAATGTGAGTGGACAAAGCGATTACAATCTGGTGGCAGTAGAAGCTTCAGGGTTTAACCTGGTGAGACTTGGTTCCCGTGGCAAATTTACGGTGATCTTCGTTGCTCAAGAACGCAGCACAAGTGAACCAAGTGGGTGTGAAGATCCCAAGATTGTCTTTAGGAGGCTGCACCAAAACAGAGATTGGTTAGAAGAGACATCAAAGGCTAGTTAGTTCAAAAATCAAAGTAACTCACTGATTTGGCGCTCCAGATCTTAGTACATTGTTCAAGATCCCATATATTGACTTCAACACGTTTCCTGCATTAGTACCATTCATTTCACTACGGTAACAATCAAACCATGAAATAACAAAAAACATTGATTCAGTTCTTAACTACTACTAACCCTCCAAACAAGCCGAAGTTTTCACTCCCATCCACTTTACCAAACAACACTTCACCAGAACCACATGCTTTCCAAGTCTTGGGAGCAGCTTCATCTGTAGAATCAGCACGTGCGTTGGGAAACTGAACTGTTCTGAGACTCACATCTCCCTTCTTCGTGCATGTAAGCAATGTGCAAGATCTAAACTAACACAAAGTTTTGTTAATAAAACGTCAACGTCACAAGAAAAAAAAAACGAACTAGTAATGGTCGAAGAAACGGTTTCAGTGTAAATCTACGCACATACCTTTCTGCCTGATCATCTTTTTGTTTTCTGAATAAATGCAAGCCAGAGACTTCTTCATCCTCAGGTAAAGAACCGTCATCACCAAATAAAGAGTATGCAAAGTGAAGATCACCATTACAAGGATTAAGAACCTCAACCTAAGTAAAAGTGGACATAAACGTTAGCTAGGCTTTGCAGATAAGGACATAAACTACACATTGATAAGAACACTTACGTTGCCATCTTTTCTTGCCACAGCCAAAAGCTGCAATCAAAAGAAGATAGAAGTGATGAGCTTTTCAACTAAACTTGACTTAGCTTCAAGTAAACATTGAAAGGATGAAACTTTCTACCGGGTTACTTGGCCTATCATCCATGGAAGCAGCAAGAACGCATCTGGAAGCGTTCATCTCGCCCCATGTGTTGACTACAGTTGGAGTTCCTCTCTCTTTGCCTCGAGCTTCAGTCACTGTAACATTGAATTGAAGAAATAGCTTCAATATATAGCTCAACCAAGAGGTTTAGGTTAAGCAAGACAAAAGTGGGAACCTTTGATTAAGCCGAGAGAGTCAAAGGTCAAAGCTCGGATCGGAGGGCAACCGTAGGTCTCGTTGGTGATGACTCGAGGCATTTCTTTGCCCGCCGTAATTGGCTCTGAGGGTGCAGAGGGAAGACGACGGAGAAGAGACGGCTCTTTCTAAAACCCTACGATTTTGTTTTGTCTGTTCAATTTTATCATCTACCTGAGTCGGTTTAGCTTAACCGGGAAAATTGATTTTTGTCTGCTTAAATTCAATTTTCTCTCATAAACAAACGTTAGTATTTAACACGTTGATCAGGTTTGATTACTTTCTTTATGTGTTACTGGTGGTTTATCGGCGCGAAATATTACATTCTTTTAATTGAAATTTGATTTCAATATTTATTAATATTTTTGATCTTCTATGTAGTGCTTCTAATACTATTTATTAAAAATTATTTAAAATAATCGGAAGACATGATTTAACTATTAATATATAATTAAAAGTGATTTTGTCATGTAGTATCAATTTTTCCATGGCGTATAAGGAAAAATATGAGGAAATTTTAATTTTATTTTACTTTCGAAACATTATATTGGGATGTTTGAAAAATAAGAAAAAATTTAATCTTTTCATAATTAATATATCAGTATCTTAGGTGAAGTTCTTATGTTGTGAACACCAAATATCTCCTACATATTCTTTTCTTTACATAATTTTCGTTTCTATCTTTAACAAACCTACTCTAAAATCTGTTTTTTTTTTCTTTTTCTTTTTACTATTGTGACTCTTTATGAAAAATATAAAAGTGAAAACCAATATTAATAGTAACGTTACAAATCTTAGCTAGCTTCACCGCAAAAGTAAATGTTCGTCATGAGAAAACAATATATTCTTTCTTTTCCAAATGCAATCAAATTCTTTTATCAGTTATGAACATCTCTAATAGTGTTTTCAACATCCTACATTTCTCCTTGAGTGCTGCAATAAATAATTAAATAAAAATTTCTTTTTTTTTTGCTGGAAACAAATGAACTTTATATGTTTCTCAGAAAGCAAAATGACATATTTATTCATTCATCATAAATGTTTTATACGTCAAGAACACCAATAAGGAATATAAATGATAATAGAAACAAAACTCAAAAAAGTTAGAGAACAGACAAGGTTTGTTCATAGTTTCCTATCAGAGCTTCGATTACCATAACATGGCTTCCATTACACCATATCAAACATTGAATAAACGAATCTGGTACGCATTTGAAGCAGAGTATCTAATATCCCTCGTCTAGTTCCTAGTAAATATAAGTTTCCAGCTTAAAAAGTACGAAAAAATTAACATTGGGTTGAAATAATGGGAGATAATGTGAATAAACAATAAGTTTATCTAAAATATAGATGTAACTGTAGATCGATGAACACAAAAGCCAACGGTATATCAACTACCATCTTCTATGCATTCAACTACCATCTGCTTAAATTTTGATTCGTTAGGTGCAACTGGATATAATCAGATGCATTCACAAAAACAGATTGACCACTTCGAGATCTTAACATAAGTACTACCTGTAAGGCCTTTGTCATATAAGGAATAGTTGCTTCTTTCAAAGTTCCATCAGACTGAAAATCTCAAGCAAATAACCAACACAGATCAGACTCAATTTAAGCAAATAGCCAACACAAATCGATACATGAGTCTATCAGGTGTGTACATGCACTACAGGCCATATGCTCTCCTTGAGTTACATACATCCATACATGAGTCTCTGGTCTCAAGAAAATAGCCAACGCATATCAGACTCAGTTTAAGGCCATACTGAAATTGCAACAGGATCTTCAAGATAATGCAAATGTTATTGTGAAATTATGGTCACTTATAAGACCCGATTGACTCATATATCGATCCAGCTTGACTACTGTGTCATAAATGGAGATTATTAGAGTTAGCTAAACAGAAAACTCAATCTCAATAACTTGTGCAAATATATACAATGTGATTACTCATGTTTACCTTAACTTCATCGGTTCTTAGAGCTGAACCATAGAGGGTATCTCCTGTTTTTAGCTGAGAGGTTGCATCCTCCATAGCAGAGTTGAGCTGAGTGAATTTCCAACCCAGTACCTTCCAAGTTTGCTTCATTTACAGTACAAAACTTTGTTAATAAGTAAATCAACAAAGAGGCGGGAAATGCGAAAATATCATATTAGTGATTATTTTCAACTCACCTCCAAAGCTTTGTCCTCATCATCGGTCTGCTCCAACTATAGTCTCTAGCCTTGTTGATCTGATTTAGTTGATAGAAGTGACATCACACATCGACATATATAATTCAAGGAGAGCATATATTATTATACTAATGAAACCAATATGTTAATGTGATCAACTAAATAGAATATTAGCTGTTGTGCATATACGCAGCCAAGAGCATATGCCGAGTACACCTAAAGTAAACCCTCCGACGAATAAGCATGTGCTGCTTGATAACTCCATAGGCAACAGAAGCCAGGCATGTGTACTTCTGAGACTTTGGAAGACCTCCGTTTGAGAAATTCTTAAAGCTGCTGACTTTACCAGATATCTTCACCAACATATGAGACGAAGTCTCAATCTCTGTTTTCAAACCGTCTCTAGATCTCAAAGCCTCATCAAGCTTCTTCAAAACCGACCATCTTTGCTTTTACTTATACTCTCAAGCTCCTTTGATAGATCTTCTTTTTTCTTCAAGGCTTCGTCTCTCTCTCGCTTGGACTCGTTGCGCTTCTTGAATGCCTCATGAGCAAGAGCTTTGAGCCGATTGAACGGCGCTTGGAGATCCGATTTCGAACTCTCGGCGGCTTCTCGAGCTATCTTCTGGCGATCGAGCTCCTTGATTAGCTATGTTAGCCTCTCGTCTTGTGCCTCTTCCCGAGGCGGATTGTTTAGAATGACGGGCGCGCTGGTTCGTTGGACTCGACATCAATGAGGACGACATCAATGAGGATGTGTTAATTAAGTAAAACCTGGGAGCAAAGTAGAAATCAATGCGCCGTTACGGAGAAGAAATCGTAAAAGCTACGGTCGATCACAGATTCTGGAACTTTCGTCGGAAGAAGCTAAAGTGACGAAGAATCAAATGTTATCACTGGGCCTGGAATATAAAAGCCCAACCGTATCAGTAAACCAAAACACTTCGTTTAAATAAAAGTGACACGTGGCAGAAATTGCCCCAAAGAGGGAAAAAAGTCTACTTTATAGTATAAGATATTATGATCTTGCAGTCATAAAATTTGCTAATGAGAGTTCTTGAACCCTTAGAAAAAGACCAAAGATGTGGCAAGGATGCATATGCAACTTGTTAGAGAAAAACTTGAAGATAAACATGAAGAATAACTTGGAGATCAAGTCATACTTATCCTATTCGAGTTATGTTTAGGATAAAGGGTTTTACTAGTTAGTTTAGGAAATATATTTGTATATAAGAAGATGGTGAGTTGTGTCATGAACTTGTGAGATTAGAGATTATTTGTGAGAGCTTTAGTTTTGAGGAATTTTCTTAAGCTAATAAAGTGAAAGTTCTATAATCTTGAGTTTCATATACATATGTTTTGATAAGACAACTTGGAAGATGCGAAGAATCTAAATTGATCAAAAAATACTGATCAAACACAATCTTCATGGTTTCCACATCATTTCGCTTGATTATCTTATGAAATGATTTAATGTTTCTTAATGATTTTATTTTTCTTTCAAAAAGTTAAATTTGAAATATCTTTTCTTTGTCAAACATTTTTAAAAGGCTACCACACTAGTGTGTAAACAGAAATCAACATATACTGATGCTCTTTATAAACTTCAAGTGGAGACCGTCACTTTATAAGAGAGGTAGTAACTGTGTTGGTTGATCAAAAAGCAGCTACCAAAATGCTCTTTATAAACTTCAAGTCGACACAGTCACAAAGAAGAGTCTGTTTTCCACTAGTCTCAACAAAATCAAGTCTGTTTTCCACTAGTCTCAACAAAATCAACCCTTTAGAAGCCAAGCTCGCTGGCCTTTTCCTTCTCAAAGGTTTCAAAATACTGATATATGATAGTCACATCCAGTAAGATACCAGTCCCCGACCAAATGGCTCCCATGAAATCAGCGAGTGCACCAATGCACACTCCTCCAAAAGCAGCTGCTGTTGGGATATACGGATTCAGCTCCTTCTGCAAGTTGGAATCTCTATGTCCAGGCATCACCATTTGTTGTTCCTAAATCATTCAAGCAAGTGAGTTTCCAGTATCCATTAAGACCTGACTGTTACAAAAGTGTTTATCAGTGGAGCTGAGTTTTTAACAATACTTTGAGCTGTTTAGCTACATCTTTAGCAGAAGATCTCAAAAAGATAAATTGACTAAGCCCACTTTCTTTTCTAAGAGTTAAGGCCCAACACTTTTTAAGTATTATCTGTGAGGTATATAAAGATGTTTTATATATTTAAAACAAAAGAGTGCACAAAAATATGTATTTAAAACAAAAGTTTATAAATTACTAGGGGGTTGTCCGCGCGGAATATTGTTTTATTATTCTTAAATATGATTTTCTGATGATGTGATTATGTGGCCAATATTTATTTGTGAAGAGCATTATTTGATTTTTTATTAGGTTATGTAGTAGTAGATAATTAGTAGATAATATATTATGTGTTTGTCTTTTTAATAATGTGTTGTTGTATGTATATATAATATTACTTGTTAGTTGGAAGCTTTGGTTTCTCGGTGGTTGGCTTCCATTCTCCCACACTCAGGTTGTTTATCTTCTTATCATGTATCCTTTGGTGTAGGTATGTGGAGTTAGTCTGTTGGAGCTTTGGTTTCTTCTATTAAGAGTTTTGTAGTTCTTCGTTGACATAAACGCCTTGTATGTATTTGTTTAGTTTGTGAGGTGTTTCTTATCTCTTAACTGGTGGTTGTGCTTCTGGTGCTTTAGACATGCGTCTTTTTGTTTCGTGGTGACTCTTTTTGTTTCGTGGTGACTTTGTTCTTCAGATGATTATTCTTTCTCTGACCCGCTTTTTTGGTTTTTTGCGCTGGTGTTTGATCAAGATCATTTGTGTTTCAGGGATTGCTTCGTCTCATATTTTATCTTTTTGCATTTTCTGACATCTGTTTGTTCTATCCAAGACATTCTATGATAAAATGAGATATGGTATTTTGCTTTTTCTTTCTGACTGTGAAAGTTTTATGTTTAAATTATGTATTGCACTCTAATTTCTTCTTATTAGTTTGGTCATTTTATATTTTTAATAGTTAAATAAATATATAATTTGTACATTAAATAATAGAAAGTTGTTAAAAAAACAAAAAATTGTGTTGTTTTAAGTTGTGAATAAATTAAATATGTAAGAAAAATATATTTCTATTATTTTATTTATTTTTTTATTCATCTTGAATTTTAGTGAACAATAAAATAGATTATAAAATTTCATACGATAATAATTAGTGAGAAAATGATTAGATAGTTCATGATTAGAAAGTATTTAGCCAAATTGCAATAATCTAAAAGAATAAAGACCTAAAATGTTAAAAAAGTATGAATGACACGTGTCGTAAAATCTCCTTGCCACTTGGTAGAAGAAGAGAAAAAGTCAACTTTATATATATATATATATATATAATAGGGTCGACTTGCGCTACGCGCGAGATATGATTTACGTGCAATGTATATACCTATATAATTGTCTATTTTTATTGCGTAAAATATATATTACGATTTGAAATATATTGAAAGGAAGTGGGTTTGAAAATATCTCTCACGAACATATTCATGCGGGATATTTGTATTTGTTGTAGTGTGTGATTTTGTTAAAGTGATGTTGTTTTGTGATAATATTCTTAAATGAATATTGTTGGTGTTGTCAATATAGTATATAAGAGTAGGTGAGTTTATATATTTTGTGAATCTTTTATCAATGTGTTGTTGCGTGTATTTAGTATTTGTTAGTGATAAAGCGGACCTTCACTGCAGTCATTATGTAAAATTGAATTTTGAGATCTTTGCATTTAGTCATTATTAACATTATAATTAACGGTTTTGCTTAGGCATTGATTGTCGGCTTTCGATTCGGTCCGAGATCTTTTCAGTTTTTTTAATCTAGAAATCTATAAACGGTTCGATTATTTATCAAAATTTTGTTTGTTTCAGTTAAATTTGTGTAAAACTGTTAGATACCAAATGATATCCGATAAAATTTTGGTTTCAATTCAGTTCTGGTTCGTTCTGTTTTGGATAATTAGGAAAAATCGGATAAAATCAGTTTTTAGCTATATGGGATTAAATAACAGGTAATTAAGATAAATTTAATTATTTTAGATATAAATTATTTGGATAATTCGGAATTTTTGGGTAATTCAGATAATTTTATTAAAAGTTAGATAAAAAGTATTCGGTAATTCGTTTTCCAGGTATTTCAGTTTATAAGTAATGTTTTAAAAATTATTTGGTAATTTTAAAAATAATTATAATTAATAGTTTTTAGTATATAAATAATACTTTGAATATTTGGATACATATTTGGTTTTCGGTTCAGTCTAGTTTGTTTTTTTTTTTTTTCATTTTTTTTTGTTCTAGAGAGATATGAACAATTTGGTTATTTTTAAATATGTTTCTGTTTATTTTGGTTGGTGAAACAATTTCAGGATTGGACTAATATCCACCAAAATATTGGTTCCAATTCGGTTCCGAGGTTTTGGATAATTTCAGATCTTTTGGATATTAAATCAGTTTTATTTATTTTAAATGAAATATCGGGTAATTCGGGTAAATTAAATATTTTGGATTAAAATTATTCAGACAATTCGGTTCTTTCAGGTAATTTTTAAACATTTTAGGAAAAACAATATTCTGGTAATTCTGTTTTTAGGTAGTTCAGTTTATAAGTAGTGTTTTAAATATATTTGGTAATTCTAATACTAAAATTATTTGAGGATTTTATCTGTTTGATTCCAGTTTAGTTTGTTTTTTTTCTTGTTTTCAGAGATATATAGACTGTCTGGTTATTTATGAACATCAACTCAGTTTTGACATAATTAAAATAAACAATTACTAAATACCGATAATTATTGCCCAATGGTATACTCTCAATTATTTTTGCACCTTGTGGATCCACCAAGTCCCTAATTGCCTGTACATTCCATGTGCGTGATTCTTGATTAATGAAATAATCTACAGTGAGGTCCGGGTAACTATTATGTAGGTTTTTGTTGGCTGGTCTCGGGCGAGTGGATGGGAGCCAAGGGTCATTCCATACTGAAATAGATGATCCTGTTCCTACCCTTTTAATTAGTCCTTTATAAACCAGAGATCTAGCAGAAGTAATACTCCTCCAGCCATATGACGGGGAGTATGAGCCAATCGGTTCCAGGGGTGAAGAATTCCTGTAATTCCGTCCTTTGAAGACTCGAGCAAAGAGGGAATTTGGCTTCTCGATCAGCCGCCACAACTG
>NC_027750.1:52052579-52066969 GCF_000695525.1 Brassica oleracea var. oleracea | reverse complement strand
TTTTATTTCGAATGCGTCGTTGCTTTGTCAAAGCATGATAAAATTTTGTGTTAAGATCCCCGGATGAATGCCACATATTCCGACTCTTCTGATGCCAATACTCTTCCTCATCCTTATACGCCTCTTGTAATTTCCTGGAAATCTCAATAATATCCTCTTGTGATCTGTTGTTATATGTTTGTACCTCCTTCAGAGCTTGTTGAAGATTATGAATTTTTTCCTTTCCATATGGTTGATTTTCCTTCCGCCAAGATGATATCTCATGTCGGCAGTTACTAATTTTAGTAATAAAATCCTCTGATTGACCTGTTCTGGATTCTGTCCAGCCCGATACAATTGACTCCATTAGCCCCTCTTGGCCTAACCACCTTTTATCAAACCTAAATTGTCCCCTTCTTCTCTTTGATGATCTGTCTTCCAAAAAAGCAATCACAGGGCGATGATCCGATCCCACCATCCTCAAGTATTCTGTATAAGAAACTGGAAACAGTGTGTGCCATTCTTCATTAGCTAAGGCTCGATCCAATCTGCATCTGACCATCACCGTTCCTTTCCCTTTGCCTCTCCGGCCTTGCCATGACAATTTATTACCTCGAGCTGGGAATTCCAATAACCCACTATTTCGTATCATATTGTTAAAAGGAATAAAAGATGTTGCACATCGTAAAGAACCCCCATCCTTTTCATGATTCCCAGTAATCTCATTTAGATCTCCTATAATAAACCAAGGATCCGACCTGGATAACCCATACCGGGTTAATCGCTCCCAAACTTGTTCCCTTAGTTTCTGATCCGGTTCACCATATACAAATGTAAGGAAAACTTGTTTCCCTTTGACCACAGCCTCAACATCAATCATTCTATTACTTGAATATATAATTTTAACTTGGAACTCATTGTTATAATAGAGAGCTAAACCACCATTACTCCCAATTGGATCCACCGTAGCCAGATTGTCATAACCAAAGTGAAATTGAAATCCTTGTACAAAACCAAAATCCTGTTTTGTTTCTGATAAAAATAAAAAATCTGGTTTGTTTTGATGCCATATTTCCAATGTCATATTTCCCGGAGATAACTCTTTGTCCAGTGACTTCCAAGACCTCTGCAATTCCAACTTAATATTTTCATATATAAAGAGACTGATTTTGCCCTTTCGAGCAAGAGGACTGGAGTTTAGTGATACTCAACAGTCTTATAATACCAGGTGCCTGGAAACCATAAATCCCGTACTCAAACCCATTAAGTGTATCACTAGACCCATCAGGATCATGATCACACCACCGAAACCCATCTTTCCAAATTGCCGATGACTCCTTGCCGTCATTCCATAAACCCATCAAAACAAGATACATATTATATATATTTAAACCATTACAGTTCTCTCTTAAAAATACCAATAGTTCATATAAATGTGCAAGATTTATCAATCGCTTAGCGAACCAGCTATTTTGATAAAACATACCATTAGACCCGTAAGACCATTTCAGTGCATTTAAACTAGCAACTAAGCCTACCATAAACATCCCATTAGTTAATTCATATAAAACACAAAGGGTACACAATACTATGTAGAACCCTCTAACTTGACTTAAGGATGAACCCCATCTCCTCGATCTCAAACAAATTTGCACCATGATACCTAAAATCATAGTCGCCAATGATCCCAAAGCCTCCATAGTTCCGAGAGCCCTCACCATCTCCTCTGTAACTGCCATAGTAGATATGAGGCTTCCTAGATCCCTTCTCAGCTACCATGCCCCACTTAGAGTCTACTGCATCAACCGCCTTACCCTTTCCCTTCCCATAGTACTCACGGCTGTCTCTTTCTTTGTTATGTTGACCCGTTTGTCCGTTAATGACCACACCCTTGTAACTACGAGCTCATTCCTCATGCTTCGTACCATCAGACCACGCCCCATTGCCTTCTCTGAGTTCCCTCCTTCGCTCTGGGCTCAGCTCTGAATTCTTCTCATCTAATGGGCATAGCTCCTCCTTGTGACAAAGACTAGCACATAGCTTGCAGTACCCAAATAACTTCTCATAGCGCAGAGACACCGCCGCTTCCTCCCCGTCATAGAACTCTCCTCCTTTGAAATCCACCGTCGTCTCGAGACACAGATCCTTGAACGCGTCAATGACTACTTGCACCCGGTTATGCTTCACATCAACCGCAACCACTCTCCCCAAGGCACCCCCAATGCTCTCAAAGGTCGGGACCGTCCTAAACTCAAGCGGGACTCCAATGACTCTTATCCAGAACATGATCTCTGAGGGAAAAGACTTGGACTGTTTTGGTTGCCACCTTGCCAAGGCCAGCATCCAATAGTCGAAATGGAAAGGCTGCTGCATTAAAACCGCTTCAAGTTCCTCCTCCGTCTTGAAGTCGAACTGGAATTTGCCAAAGCCCAAATCAGTTCTCGTTACCCTCTCCTCCAATTTCCAAATCTTTAGAAGATTTGTGAACAACGCCTTCATCTCCTGTTCCTCCGGATTCATACATCTCCCGATCAAAGTCTTGGAGTAGGTTTTGATCAATGCGGAGTTGTCAAAATGCGCCACTGAGATCTTCAGTCTTTTGCGCATACCCTCACCATTCCTCAGCTCCTCACCGTAGCTCAAGAGCTGGCTCTGCGTCATGATAATCAGGAAGAAAAAGAAAACTTTAAGCATGAAAAGAACGAGGAAAGAACCAGTGATATCCCAAAAAAACACTTCTGTCATCTCCTTATATTGACCCCAATTTCCCATATATTCAAACACCAAATATTCCACAATTAATTCGTATCTCTGTAATTTGATACTTTCTACTCTCAATCCCCGCAGATACCAAAACACCCAAACCTCGGTAAGGTAAAACAGCCCCATCTCCAGAAGGTATGAAGAGGAAAGAAAAGAATCACGATCTAAATTACAACCTGTAAAGATCCTGAGATCAATCTCTATTGCGTCCAGACTCCACCGCCCTTGGACCCAGATCTTCAATTTTCTTAAACTCCGACAGATCCTCTTTCCGATTCCCGGATCTCTCCCAAATCGGACCAAATAAAAGCCTTGATTCCCATAATCCTTGTTGTGATCACCATAGATCGAGTCCACCCAATCCCCTGCTCGAATTCCCGGATTCCATCTTCGTAAAATCATCAAACCCTAGTCGCCAATATCATCGCCGTTTTTAGGTCTTTTCAACAGTTTCTAAAACTTTCCTATTCTCTAAATTTATAAATTTTTAGTCATTACTAACATTATAATTAACGGTTTTGCTTAGGCATTGATTGTCGGCTTTCGATTCGGTCCGAGATCTTTTCAGTTTTTTTTTACTCTAGAAATATATAAACTGTTCGATTATTTATCAAAATTTTGTTTGTTTCAGTTAAATTTGTGTAAAACTGTTAGATAAATGATATCCGATAAAATTTTGGTTTCAATTCAGTTCTGGTTCGTTCTGTTTTGGATAATTAGGAAAAATCGGATAAAATCAGTTTTTAGCTATATGGGATTAAATAACAGGTAATTAAGATAAATTTAATTATTTTAGATATAAATTATTTGGATAATTCGGAATTTTTGGGTAATTCAGATAATTTTATTAAAAGTTAGATAAAAAGTATTCGGTAATTCGTTTTCCAGGTATTTCAGTTTATAAGTAATGTTTTAAAAATTATTTGGTAATTTTAAAAATAATTATAATTAATAGTTTTTAGTATATAAATAATACTTTGAATATTTGGATACATATTTGATTTTCGGTTCAGTCTGGTTTGTTTTTTTTTTCATTTCATTTTTTTTTGTTCTAGAGAGATATGAACAATTTGGTTATTTTTAAATATGTTTCTGTTTATTTTGGTTGGTGAAACAATTTCAGGATTGGACTAATATCCACCAAAATATTGGTTCCAATTCGGTTCCGAGGTTTTGGATAATTTCAGATCTTTTGGATATTAAATCAGTTTTATTTATTTTAAATGAAATATCGGGTAATTCGGGTAAATTAAATATTTTGGATTAAAATTATTCAGACAATTCGGTTCTTTCAGGTAATTTTTAAACATTTTAGGAAAAACAATATTCTGGTAATTCTGTTTTTAGGTAGTTCAGTTTATAAGTAGTGTTTTAAATATATTTGGTAATTCTAATACTAAAATTATTTGAGGATTTTATCTGTTTGATTCCAGTTTAGTTTTTTTTTTTTCTTGTTTTCAGAGATATATAGACTGTCTGGTTATCTATGACCAACAACTCAGTTTTGACATAATTAAAATAAACCATTACTAAATACCGATAATTATTTTCTATTTATTTTTTGGAATTTAATGAGTAAAATTTTATCGGATAAATCGGAGTGTAATGTATATTTTATCTAAACATACGAAATATCTGAATTTCATATGCCTCTGCCGTATAAATTACATTTTCAATAAATTAGATGTAGGTTCACTTTGACATAATTTAAATAAGCTAATACTATAGTTATTTTCTATTTATTTGTAGAATTTCATGTGCAAACATTTTTCATTGTTTAACTTTGTACTAGATTAAGAGCCGCGCAAGATAAACATTATATATAAAAATTATTTTATGTATTATATGTTCTTACATATTATGAAATAATAAATATATATTGAATAATTAAAAATCAGTAACTATTACATATATAATTAAATTGGTGCGAACGTATAAATCAATTTTATTAATCCAAACAATTTTTAAAAAAAAATTATATAATTAGATGGACCAACATATTTTTCTAATAATACTAAGAATCATCCTAGTGATGACATGTGGCTAGAAAAAGAAGTCGTAATATTTCACAAATAATATATAGGGGATATTCAATGATTTTTAATGGAATGTTTATAGTTGCGAGTCTTGCGACATCTTATAATTTAAAAAAAATTATCAATGTTAGTTCAAAACTTTTAACAAAAAAAATTATTCAAAGTAAATTTTAAAATTAAAATATTTATTTATTCAATATGGTTTATAGTTTTAAGCAATGCCTCTGTCCATATCACTCATCCACATATTTTGCTTATCCAATATCTATTACCTTGTTTGAATCTTCTGATTCTTAGATCAGTATATTTTAAATCGTAATGATTAATTAAATTAGACTTTTATTTATATGAATGTAATCATTTGTATTTTGTCATAACAAAAAATTTAAACCATGGATCGCAAAATTTGAATGTGAGACTTTTAACAGTTTTAGTAATTTATAGTCATTTTTAAAAATTTAAAATATAACATATACAGAAAAATCTAAATTTTTATAATATGGTTATTGTGATTTTCTTAAATTATTTTAATAGTTTAAAATTAAACAAATTTGATAGAAGATACATAATTTTTTATCAGATCTTTATTATTCAAAATCATTAATTGTCATATATACTTTAGCCACATTAGGAAATTCCGTAATCTTTATTTAAGGAAATAATAAATGACATTAATAATGAATTTATGGTTAGTTTAATAAAAAATTATTATATAATTAGATGGACCAACATATTTTTCTAATAATACTAAGAATCATCCTAGTGATGACATGTGGCTAGAAAAAGAAGTCGTAATATTTCACAAATAATATATAGGGGATATTCAATGATTTTTAATGGAATGTTTATAGTTGCGAGTCTTGCGACATAAGTAATTATTTGCCTTTGCAGCTCTACAACCAATTCTTTGTATTCATCTACTATATTTTTCGAATTTTTCCAGAGCTTCAATCATAGTTTTTGAATTCTCGAATTTCTACTTAAGCAATGCCTCTGTCCATATCACTCATCCACATATTTTGCTTATCCAATATCTATTACCTTGTTTGAATCTTCTGATTCTTAGATCATAGATTTTGATCGCCTGATTCGAACTCAAGTTAGGCTTTATTTACTCGAGCTCAACAACTCTTTTTTTCTTCATCATGATCTTTGATCATTTGCCTCTGCTCCAAATATTTAATCTTAGATTTTGATTGTTCGAGTTGCAACCCAAGCTGTGATTTATGTTCCTACAACTCAGTCACATCTTTTGTTGATACACCTATTAAATTATGCGTCTTCTCCTCAAGTTGTACGTCTTGTCTCTGCAGCTCAACCACCAGCTTCATATTTTTCCAATTTCATATTTTACTTTGTGTCTTTTCTCTGAAACCTGAGTCTAGCATTTCTTTGTTTTAGTTGCGGCTCAAACTGTGGTTTCTGCTTCTGGAACTCTGTTTCTGATTAACTTAAGAGAAGTATGTATAAACAATCTATAACTCAGGAGAACATCACGTAAAAGCTTCGATCTGGTGTCCTAAAGACTGTTTTAATTATTGAGGGCTCATAAGACGACTGAAACAGGAAGTCTATGAGTCTGTGTGGCATTTTCAGATTTCGTAGTTTGGTGTAGTTTGGTCACACTACCCTGATGGAACTTGTTTTATATAATATTAGAATTAGAAATTAGATTTCTAATATTCTCATCCACTTGAATTTTAGAATGTAGTATTTTTTCTTGATGAACATTCTTTCCTTTTTGCTTACTATATACAGAACTTGAGCAAAAAAAAAAAAAAGTAAATACATTATTTCTAGATTTTACATTGATTTTTATCTCACTTAAATTTACACGAGATATAAGAGAACAGAAGGAAAAAGAACAAACATAGAAGTAGACTGTAAAACCTATAAGAAGTCATCTCATACTTTTGTCTACAAAGATAACAGAATCATTCCACGCAACAGTGTTGAAAGCTAAACCTTGAAGTACTCTTGAACAGCTCTCCAACATAGCTTTTATAACATCCTGCAAACACAACATCAATAATATTATTCTGGTTAGTGTTTAGTACTTATTACCATCAAACTTAAATACTTTGCTTTCTTCAGTTTGTTTACCTTATTTACAGAATCTTGCATATATCTAACAATGTTTGAGACAATAACAATAGAGCAAAGTCTCTGCTCTCCCAGCGTTAACATAGGTCTTGAACGTAACGTAACAATATGATTAGTACTCTCTCTCTCTCTCTCCATCTACACTCATTGTGAGAGACGCACTTCGACGGTGGAGACGCACTTCGACGATTGAGTCAAATCGATAGAGGAGAGTCGGACAGCGTTAAATTCAGATTGCTCTGAGTCACATCAAAACCGCTTATGGAATAAATTGAACCTGTCTGCTTATGGAAATATCAACCTACATCTCCACCGTGAAATGACATTACTGGCCTCTGGCGACCTGCTCTGACCTCAACAGTGGCGGAGCACCTGCCAGACTTCAAATAAGAGAAAAAAAACTCTCTGAGATAGCCATTTCAGGAGAATAAGTCTACTAAGAAATATTGAGAATATGGATTTGAGAGGAGCAAGGCTACCTTTATATACTCGCAGATACACCGCTTTGCACAAAAGAAACTTGCATTAAAGGCTAGATCGTGGTTGATGGATTTCATAAGAGGCTTAACGGGATGAATCTGTAGTGGGAGCATTTATGTTGAAGAAGACGAATATCAAACGTCAAAATCGAAACCCCATAACGGCGGAAAAGAAAAGAAGGCGATGAACCCTAATTTACAAAACGACACTTTTTAAGGGTATTAACAGACAGGCTACAACAATATAAAGCCTAAACCCACAAAGAAAGCCACATCTATCGTCGAAGTCCATCACGAATTCTTCCCGATTACAAAAAAAAAAAAAGCCCAAGACGAATTCGTTTAATGAAACGACGCGGAGAGAAGGTAGACACGTGGCCGCGTACATGAAGCGAGTTTCCAGACTGGATCCGACGTGGACCCCCTAGAAATGAAGCCAACACTATTATATAATAATAGAAGATTAAGTTTTTACCTATTTCTAATCCAATCACTTAATTATTTGCGCTGGAATTTTTTTAAATCGAATTTAACCACATAAATTAAATTATACCGTTTAAATATGAAACAAAGTAGAAGTTATTGGTTGTTGTATTTTAATGGATTTGAAAATCCGAACTAAATCTAGTGTTATTGGTTCTAATAATTTTCAAATCTATATTAAAATCATGTGTTATTGGTTTAATGATTCATAAATTCTATATCAAATCAAATGTTATTCAATCGTACGGATTTACTAATAAATTTGATTTTATAATGGATTTGAATGGATTTGTTTGGATATTACAAATACTCAAATCCGAGGGAAAACCTCTGGATTTGTAAATACTAATCCGAATTTTTTAAAAAAAAATCTATATATTTTACTTTAATTTATAAATACTACATGAATTTCTAAATCAATCAAAATATATAAACCAATAACACCTCCAAAGTTTTTACTTGCCTTCAACTCGAACATTCCATTTAAATAATAATATTTTTTCATTTTGGTTTTTGACTTGCACCTTATTAATTTTTTGATTATTGGACCAAAATTTAATTCCACCCTCAATAACTAATATAATGCTACATATCTATTCTACAATACATATATATATATATATATATATATTAGTTTTTCTTAGTTTGTTTGTTAGGTCGAGTAATATCATTTAAAAATGAAAATTTGGTAAAAACAAATTTTCCATCTATATATCAGATTTTAAGACTTTTAGTGTTAATCCCCTATATATTATTTGAAAAGCATTACAACTTCTTTTTGTAGTCACATGTCATCACTAGAATGATTCTTAGAATCATTAGAGAAATATGTTGGTCTATCTAATTATATAATAAGTTTTTTATTAAACTAACAATAAATTCATCATTAATGTACTTTATTATTTCCTTAAATAAAATTTACAGAATTGTCTAATGTGGCTAAAGTATATATGACAATTAATGATTTTGAATAATAAAGATTTGATAAAAAATAGTGTATCTTCTATCATATTTGTTTAATTTTAACTAATTATATAATAAATTTTTTATTAAATTAAGAATAAATTCATCATTAACGTACTTTATTATTTCCTTAAATACAATATTTTAGTTTCAAAATTTACTTTGAACAATTTTTTTAATAAAAGTTTTGAACGATCATTGACAACTTATTTTTTTTTTTAATTATAAATTACTAAAACTATCAATCCCACAATGAAAATTTTGTTATCAGTAATTTAAATTTTTTTCTATAAAAGATACAAATGATCAAAAAAACTATATGAGTAGAAATCATCATTTAATAGACATTAATATTAAAAAATATACTAAAATATATTATCTATGTTAGTATCATTTAAATTTAATAACATATCCTATCAAATATAAAAAAAAATATTTTTTGGATTAATAAAATTGATTTATATGTTCGCACTAATTTAATTATATATTTAATAGTTACTGACTTTTAAATATTTAATATATATTTATTATTTCATAATATGTAAAAATATTTAATACATAAACTAATTTATATATATAATGTTGATTTCGCGCAAAGCGCAGATCTTAACCTAGTGTATTTGTATACTGTATACTCTCATCAAGAAATTTAGAGTCTAATCTAAAATTGTTCTATATAGATGTTATGATTACTTATCCAGTTAGAATACTGTAGACTGTAGTACATCTTGAGCTTTAAGAAACAATCGATGTCGCTTAATACAATATGATGATTAAAACGTAGCAGTATAACTTTTTGAAGACAAATTGGTGGATTAAATACGCATTCCGATGATTCACACAAGTCAGCTAAACAAAGTTTAAGCAAAGGTAAATGTACACGGAATTCGAGGAATAACCTTAACAGTCTGAAAATTTCATAGGCATTTTTTTTTTGTCAACATTTCATAGGCATATATAAAAATACAAATGTTATATATATATATATATATATTATTTTTTTTCATATCTAAAAATTAGGTGTGAAACTGTGATAAGCTATTTTAGATAGATTAGATTAGCTGCAAGTCGTTTAGTGGGTGGGTCCAAAATTGTTTAAAACTCGTGAAGCCAAGTAATCTAGTTAATCATGAGTTCTGTCTTTTAAGTTTATTAAACCTGAATTTTTGTTCACAATGCCATTACAAGAAAAGTTTAAGGTTGCCCCTCGGAGAAGACCTCATCATTGTTGTTTTTCTTTTTCAATCTCTTTTGTTTCAGTCACCTGCGGATTTAAAGTGTCATTTTATCTTTATTAATTTGTGGGTGTCATTGTTTTAGAATAAAACATACTCAACGAAAACATAAATTTATCTATAAAAAATAAGAGACAAAGAAGAAGACGAATTCCAAACACTGTTATTCATTTTGTTATTAAAAAACTATTTACCTATATTTTATATCCTTAGTTGTTGTTCAGATTCTTTTAAACTAAGCTCTAAATCACTCAGTTTGAGTATTAGAATTGCGATTTTCTCCATTGCAACCTTGTATTTACTCATTTTCTTACTACCGATTTTTCTTTGACATTTGTTATTTCAAAATTCCCAAAATGGAAGAGATACTCACGTAAAAACAAATGATCACAGTTACACCCAATTTCGATCAACACTTTGATTGGGTTTGAATAAGTCAGACCGTGCAACCTACGAAAAAGTCCAATCCATGCTAACGAGTCAGGATCGATTTGAAGAGCCGAAGATCGCGGAGAAGGTGAGAAAAATCTGAGATCGATTAATTATAAAAGGAGATGGCCAGAAACAAGGAAAGACACGGAGAAAACCCTAGAGATAGCTTAACACACACATCGACCTCATTTCACTTTGCTTTAAGTCTTTTCTCATACTGATCTCTTTTGTAATATTTGATTTTGTTTCTCTTGTTGTATTCAATTTTATTCATCAATAAAATTCATTGTTGCCTACAAAAAACTGATTACATCGTCGTTAAACTTTTGATCACTAGTAAATACTTAGCGTAGATTTAAGTATCTACAATCACCACCACAGTAAAATATATCAAAACATAATTACATATAAGTGCTTATAATTAACGGCAGTGTTCATCGACAAGCATGACCCGACCGCAATTTAATAACCTTGTGAAAGAAGCTTACTCACACTGTTACAACATGAATCTTATTCAATTAAAAGTGATTAACTATTCAGCCGCATATCTTTTATATCCTCATGTAGACCACACAAACGTATAGAAAGAAAAAAAATATATTAAAGAATACTGTACAAAAGAAAAAGAGGAAAAAATAAACATAATACGATCAAACTCTCTTTTTCTTCTCTCATCATCTTTCCCACGCTTTCACGCTTTGCCTATTATTTTGATCTTAAAAAATTAAATAAAAACAATTTGCTCACTCTTTTTTCTTTGCTGTTAAAGAACACTCATACTCTCTCTCTCACAACGTCTAGACGACGAATTCAATTTCAAGCTCTGTTTCAATGGAAACGCTGAAGAAGAATCCATCCGTAAGAAGAAAAGGCAAGCTAGCGAGAACATTCCAGAAGGTATGCAGCCTGAGAACGACGTCGACGAAGGTCTCCTCCAACAACGGAATCGGCGGTATCTGTATGTTGAAGTCACACAATAACCCAAACTTCGAAGACGAGGACGACGACGGAGACTCCGTCTTCGATCTGAAGAGCACTTCGAGCCGCAGCAGCAGGAGCGGAGAGCTCAAGGTGCGGGAGCGGCGGAGAGCCGTCTTCGAAGCGGTGGTCGCCAAGATCTTCGCCAGCACGACTTCGATCAAAGCCGCGTACGCCGAGCTCCAGATGGCGCAGCGTCCTTACGACAACGCCGCGATACAGGCGGCGGACACGGCGGTGGTGGAGGAGCTGAAGGCGTTATCGGAGCTGAAACGGGGTTTTCTGAGGAAGGAGCTGAACATCTCCCCGCAGGTGGCGATTATGCTCGCCGAGATCCAGGAGCAGCAGAGCTTGATGAGGACGTACGAGATCACGATCAAGAAGTTAGAATCCGAATCCGCGGAGAAGCAGTCGAGGATCGATTCGCTGAAGACGAGTCTCGAGGAAGTCTCGGCGGTTAACAAATCGATTGAGAAGAAGCTCACGGCGAGCGGTTCACTCTCTCCGTTAGATAACGTCGTGTTCTCGAATTTGAATTTGAGCGCTTACGTTCAGATTCTAGGGTTTACGTTGAGATCCGTGCGAAGCTTCGTTAAGTCTATGGTGAAGGAGATGGAGTCGGCGAGCTGGGATCTCGACGCCGCCGCCTCCGCCGCGATCCGAAACGCATCCACCGTCTTCGCTCGCCCGAGCCACCGCTGCTTCGCGTTTGAATCCTTCGTTTGTTGTAAAATGATGGAGAATTTCGAATCTCCGGACTTCTCGTTACCTAACGTCGAAGAGAAACCGAGCCGTGAGCGTTTTTTCAACTTGAGATCCGTCGACCCGGTTCAGTACTTGACCCGGAACCCGGGCTCCTCCTTCGCGAGGTTCGTGCTACACAAGTACTTGAGCGTTGTACACGCGAAGATGGAGTGTTCATTCTTCGGGAACTTGAACCAGAGGAAGCTGGTTAACTCGGGCGGGTTTCCGGATTCGGGTTTCTTCGCTGCGTTCTGCGAGATGGCTAAACGGATCTGGCTGCTCCACTGCTTGGCGTTTTGTATCAGCGAAAACGTCACGGTGTTTCAGATCAAAAAAGGCTGTAGATTCTCTCAGGTGTACATGGAAGGCGTGAAATTAGGGGACGAGTCTCTTTTCTCCTCCGATGATGATGCAGATATCCGGGTCGGGTTCACGGTTGTTCCCGGGTTTAAAATCGGAGATAACGTGATACAGAGCCAGGTTTACTTATCTCCGGTGACCGGTTTTCCTCCGCCGGGTACTTCATAAAAAACGATATGATACACAGCTAAATTCAAAAGTATATTTTCACGCTCCGGGATGAAAAAGAGCGGCGGCGCGTGTAAAAGGAATGGTGGGACATGATTCCTTGGTGGCAGCAGGACTGGCATGTGGGACATGTATTGAAAGGGGTAAGAGAATGTGACGGTGACAGAAAATGGCGCGAGGGACAATCATCATCAAAATAGTTTAGTGACAGAAAATGATAAAATGAGAATTTTCTCTTTTTTTTTTCTGTAAGTTTAGGTTATAAAACACAGCATGGTAGTAGTTGACAAAAAAAAAACACAGCATGGTAGTATGGCATGGAAAATGAATAGTGTTCTATGTTTTTTTTACATGTTAAATATAACTGAAATTTGTTTACAATGTCTGGAGTTGGTCGGGACCATGCCTGTAAATAGTTTTTGCAGCTATAATTACTTTTTTTATATTATTATTATAAGAGTAAGTTATCTCGCCGTACCTTTTTGTTTCTAATTATGAAATATGGAGTGACTTGAAAATAAAGATTAGAATCGATATTTTGTAGTCAAACATTTGCGCTAGAGTGGCTTTATTGACTTGATTAATTTAGAATGTCAGTTTCGCTAATGTGAGTGTTATTTGAGAACCATATTAATCAATGTGTAGAATAGTATGCATGGCTTTAAGATATTAGAAAACGTGTAGATAACTAATGGGTAGGAGAGAGTGAAAGCTAAGATCGTGTTTGGGTAAGAGAGTGAGACAGATCTGCGTGACGTAAGACAATCAATCATGTGAGAGCGACTGACCAATAAAAGAGTCCCACACATGAACGGAGGGAGTATCTAACTTGTTTTCTTTTATCAACTGAAATCTAACTTGTTAGGCAGCAATTAAATGCCTTCGTATAATTGATTCCTTTTATTTATTATAGTTGCACGCGGGCTGGGCTGGCATAAATTAGTGATGAAAGGAAGCTATACTAATAAAAGAGACTTTTTGAGGCTCAATAGAGCGTCCACATCAGCAAAAAAAACTTCTCCCGAAAGATGACACGTGACATAAAATATAGTTTACATTTTAATATTACTAAATAATATGTAAACATACAGCTTAAAAAATAGAAAAACTACATTAAACATATGTAAAATTGTCATTTTTCACTTTAAAAAGACGGTTTATCTCCATAATGTAACATTACCGTTTTGTAAAAAAAACAAAAAACATTATATATAATTTCGAAAATAATAAATATATGTAAAAATACAACATAAAAAATAGAAATACTACATTACACATATGTAAGATTACCATTTTACATTTTTATTTTTAAAAAATAATATGTAAATATACAACATAAAAAATGGGAAAACTACATTAAACATATGTAAGATTACCATTTTTCACTAAAAAAGATGGTTTATTTCCATAATGTAACATTACTATTTTGTAAAAAAAAATATTATATATAATTTCGAAAAGCGTCCACATCAGCAAAAAAAACTTCTCCCGAAAGATGACACGTGGCATAAAATATAGTTTTACATTTTAATATTACTAAATAATATGTAAACATACAACATAAAAAATAGAAAAACTACTTTAAACATATGTAAAATTGCCATTTTTCACTTTAAAAAGATGGTTTATCTCCATAATGTAACATTACCGTTTTGTAAAAAAAAAAC
>NC_027750.1:52052010-52052479 GCF_000695525.1 Brassica oleracea var. oleracea | reverse complement strand
TTTACATTTAAAAATAAAAATAATATGTAAACATACAACATAAAAAATGAAAAAACTACAATAAACATATGTAAGATTACCATTTTTCACTTAAAAAACAGCTTATCTCCATAATGTAACATTACCATTTTATAAAAAAAGAAAAAAACATAAATATAACTATTTGACTATTTGTCCAAGTTCTCTATTAAACATTGCCGTTTTACATTAAAAATGGAAAAAAACATTAAGATTTAAACATCTATCTTAAAATATAAAATATAGATATTAACTAAATATAAAGTATAATAAAAATATCTATATTTTATATTTTAAAATATAAAATATAATTATCATATTATTAACAATCAATATATAGAAAAATAAATAATAAGTAAATATTATAAATATATAAATATTTGAATTATATATACAGTAAATGCACAATTTTTAAAATATGGAAAGAGTACATTAAATATTAAACATCTAT
>NC_027750.1:52050573-52051085 GCF_000695525.1 Brassica oleracea var. oleracea | reverse complement strand
AAAAACCTTTAATGACCTTGAAGGAGATTTTTTATAACAACGAACTTTTTGTTAGGTGGATTCATTGTTGGGAAACCCGCAACTTCCAAAAGCCAAACTTATTCATGGGAATTGAATTGATTTTCATAGACTCAAAGGTATTCTTACAAATTTAAATTAATCTAATCCATAATTTTATTGTTAATATTCATACTAACTCTTTCATGATCAAACCATTACTGTTAATAACCATTCAAACGTTTATCCCGAAACACTTCTTTCCTCGCCGAATCAGGTATTGGTTCATGTTGGTTTAGTACTGTTTTTGGTTTATTAACCAGTTTAGGATGGTCCTATTGTAAATATAATTTAAGTTGGTTTAGCATATATTATGCTTAAAATAACTTAAATTAAATAATAGTAATATTATCCTTAAAATATAATTTTAGAGAGTTTTCAAATATAGTTTACAGAATATTATAAGTGATGAATTTAATTTATTAAATTCGTTTATTACTTAAAACTATGCTTTA
>NC_027750.1:52041006-52050420 GCF_000695525.1 Brassica oleracea var. oleracea | reverse complement strand
TTTTTTAAAAAATATACATAATTTATATATATAGATTAATCTTCCAAACTTAAACTATTATATTATATATTAATAATGTTTTTAAATAAAAATAATTTCTGATTTCAAAAAAAATTAAAACAACAAAAGGTTATTTTCAAATAGTGGATGTAATTTACATTATACTATCATTTAACAAGTATTAGATACGTTTTGATTTATCATTATTTTTTATTTCCAGAAAAAATAAATTGTTAAACATCAATATCATCTAGGTTAAGTATACTAGCAACACAAATTTAAACATCACAAAAAATATTTACATAAACGTTATAATACAATAATTTAATCAAAAAATACAATTCAAAAAAATAATATTCAAAAGAATAGTTATATACTTAATATTTGAAAATCAAAGATTTTTTTGCTAAAATTGTACTTACCTGGCCAAGGAGATCGACCATCTTTTTACGGATCGATCGATTGTTGAGCATGTGGTCTATCCGAAAATACTCTGCAGTTTAATTAAATATCTAAAACATTTATTACAACACTCAATATATAGTTTTGCTAAATATGATAACTAGATAGCCAAGAAAATTACAAAAAAAATATTTAAATAGTAAAAAATACGTTAATTTAACGTGTTAAAATTTAAAAATAAATTTTAATTATGACATGCATCTTAACATTTATATAAATATATATCATAACCTAAATATAAATAATTTAACAACTTAAATTAGAAAAAAATAAAAATACCGGGCATAGCCCGGGTTAATTCCTAGTAAATGAAAAACATACGATGAAATTATATGGATCAGTTTTTTTGTTAAGATTCACTCAATGGATTTTGGTTATTGTAGATTTTAATTAGTTGGGTATTTAGTCTAAGAGCATGGTCATTTGAAGTTTTGAACCATTTCATTTTCACTTTAACCAGAAACCAGCTTTTACTTATGACTCGTGTGTAGAAAGACACAGTTTGGTGGCTGTCTCGACGAGAAAGAGCTTCCTTCAGCTGATGGGTCTGACCCACTTGTTTAAACATCATGTGAGGAGCAAGTCTGGGTTTTACATTGAAAGATATCTAACAATACTAAAATCACAATATACTCGATGGAGAGACATGCCACGTCCTAAAAAAAATCAACCAATAAAAGATATTTTTTTTACCACGTCAGAACAGGGTTCTCTAGATAAACTGGGCCTCGGTGTGGTTTCCAAAAAAATTATCATGGCCACTTCGAGCCCCACAATTCCAATTCATCTTCAACTTCTTGATTCTCTGTAATCGCTCTATCTTCCATCTCTGTAACCCCCTATTAATCAATGATGCTTTTTATACCTTCTGGCTGGTTTTGTTCCAACTTCCGTTCATCCTCCTCCTGTATAGATGGCTTCGTCTAAACCTAAATCCTATCAAGATCGAAACCTAGCAGTAAGAGCAGCTGAAACCACTAATCGCCGTAGAGCTCCTTCTGATCGATGAGCAGGTATGACATTGACTTCCTCTTTTTTTTACGACTCAATTCCGCTGACCCATCAACTTCCTAAAGTGCTAGATTTCTGTTCGTTAAGATTCAGTTCCACTATCGTAACGATTCAGCCTCTCTGATTAATTGTTGGTGTGGTATAGTTTTATTTTTTAATATGGTGAACTAGACAGCGTGATTCTTGAGAAGTCCACCGTTGACAAGTCTGTTGCTTTTGATCTGTGTGTGATCTAAAAGTTGTTTCTTTTTTTCCACAGGATGGCCTATTTGCTTAAAGTTCTTTGTTTGTGTAGCTAATGAGGGCTATTTGATGGTGTTATAGTCTACTGGAAGTCTGGAAGCCCAGTTGATCATATGAGTTGCTTTGGAGATGTTGCAAGACGCCTTCAGGAAACCGGTAAGATTAAAAACAATTACTCTTATTAAGGGCTTAAAGCAATAGATTCAGTTTTCTGTTTAAAAATGAACAATCAACTTGAACTGCTTTTCTTGTGTTGTATGAATTTGCAGCTCTAGATGAAGCCACTAAATGGAAACAATAGATCCACTCTTGCCTTAGGTACTTCCATAATGATTTCGATGTTAGTCTTATCTGAACACTGAGGACGTTGCCTATATTTTTCTACCAATGACCAATTGTCAGTTTTTTTCTCCAGTAGAAAGCAGTACGGTGAAGGGCTGAAGGCAGACTGTTGTTCCACGGGTTCTGCGTTTTTGGGAGGCAAAAAATGTGAAGAAGGGAGGTGAGCTGATGGGCGTTGACATGGACTTGGTTGATGAAAAGGTGTTTCATTTCCCAATTGCAATTTTAGTCTACAATTATTACTTACTTCCTTATATACGGTTCCTTCTGTTGATCGCATGCAACCCTCATTCAGTCCTCCATTAGTGCCTGTCGACTCAACATGTTCCACCACCTCCTAAGAGAGGGTGCGATGTAACAAGAAGCAACCAAAACTTTAAAGTTTCAGACTCCCTCATTGCTATACACGGAGCAAACAAAATTCATTAAAATAGTAGCAACCATCAACCATGTTCCTGATGAGATGTTTAGGTTCCTTGCTTATGACCAGCGGCTCATGCTTGCACACATTTAACACCGATTTACCAGGTCTGTCTCAAACCTTTTGAAACACCATGTTTATATTCATTATCTCTGTTCCCAGCGAGAACTACTTTCTCTACCATTGTTACGCTGCAGATGTGGTTAGTGAAGTGAGGGGCATCAAAGGAATTTTCAACAATGAGACAAAAGACCACAGAACGCATAACTTGCATATTGACAGGTGTATACATATGAAGTACTATGTAAGCGTTAAATCACTAGAAGCTGAGTTTAGTTATGTGTGATCAATGATTGATTGTTTGTTCACTTTTCTCACACAGGAGAGAAACAACTGTTTGCGTGAGTGTTTTGACAACTTAGCAACCCTCCTACATGATAAATTATTGGCATTTGGTTTGGAGCCAAAGATTACTGTTGCTACTAATATCAGTCTAAAGTTAATAGAGGTAATAATTTTTTTAAGAAATAATCAACAATTTTAAATGTTTAGTTTGTCGTACAAACTCAACTTTAAGCATCATTTGTATCTTTGGATATCATTCTCTTTGATTCGTCTGTATTGGAAATGCTTAGTAGAGTCGAATTTCCTATATTTATTATAAGTTTATAGGCTTTATTATATTTAGATGATTCAATGGATCATGAGGAATGTGAGAGATTGGTGACAAATATACACATTGATTGATATGAAATATATATACGATTGTGGTTTACTCCCTTCATACATTGGGTTTATTATGCTTTAATGTCGTCTTTTCCTAAAAGTTACACCTGTGACATTTTTATACCAACAAAGACTGTAGCTAACCAAAACATCCTTGAGTACGTATTACATATTTATGTCTCAAATTTTTCAAGCAGCCTATTATCATTCTAACGTCCCTGGCCGTTCACCATTTATTTTCATTAGGAAGTGCATCAATAAGAAGGGCCTCAAGTTGTTATACAACCAAATATGGGGGTGTCCAGAAATTTTATAGTCTAACCGTGGCTGAGCTTAATGCACACGTACTAAATTCATAGCCGTAGAGAGCGCATTAGAACTCATCCCATGCTTTGTAAGTCATTTACGTGTCCCTGCCTATATTTTGTTAATCTACATGGAGATAATAACCATCCTGGTGATGACATGCTTGCAGCTGGAGCGGTTGAAATTAACCCTGCTGATGGGTTTATAATTGGATCCCCTGAGAAAACAGCTGAGGGAGATGATGTTGGAATGCTTGGCGGAAGTGCTGCCGAGTCTGCTCTTCCACATGTTGAACCTGTCTCAGGTGGAGTGGATAAGCGCGAAGGGAAGAAGCCACACATTTTTTAACTTCACTGCCTAAGAAAATCCTAACTTCAAATTGGAAAACCTCAACTCTATCGTATTTCTGCTTTTAATGTTTTCACTTTCACTTTGTCTATTGTTTCCTGAATTTAAACCCCTTCTACCGGTTGTTTCTTTAATCTTTCCTTAAGGTTGTCGTAGTAACAAGGAAAAATAATTCGTTTGGTCTTTAACATATACTCTGACTCTATGTAGTGGAATAACAAAATTTAGGAGAAGCGATAGGCTGGCTCCTCCATGGAAAACGTCGTACACGTACTGGGAAATACCATCAATTTTTTTTTAAAAAAAACTGTAACATTGGTTGTTATGAGATGTCAGTGAGATTTTTTGTAAGAGTGCAGCTAACACTGTAGCATTGATGTATGTAGTTTAACAAATAAACTATAGTTATGTCGCTCACAATTCCAGCACAAAATTGTGAACCTACTTTTTAATAGAACCGTATAATCTGGAAACTGCAATCCATCACAAGCTCGCGATAATTTAATCAATCATAACAGTAAACTAAATGAAATAATCTGGAAAAAGAAGTCAAAGTCTTAATTTACAATTTACACAAACTAAAAAAAAATGCAGCACAATAATCATGGATTCAATATCATTTTGAAGACAAAGTATTAACCAATACATCCACAATAAAGCCCTTAACAGATTGCTACATCCATGATATGGACTAGGCCTGGGCATTTCGGGTATCGGTTCGGTTCGGGTATTTCGGGTTTTGGGTAGTTCGGATAGGGGCTAAAGGATCCATTTAGTACTTAACTTATTTTCGGTTCGGTTCGGTTCGGATAGTTTCGGGTTCGGTTCGGTTCGGATAGTAAATGTAGGAACCGAAAAATATCCGGAAAAAGTTCGGTTCTCATTTGGATCCGGTTCGGGTTCGGATAGTTCGGATAATTTGGATAAAATATTGGTTATTTAGGATAAAATATCAAATAATTAGGATGATTTAGATAAAAAAATTGGATATTTCGGATTACTTTGGATATTTCGGATAAAACTATCCGGATAGTTTCGGATACTTTCGGGTAGTTTGGATATTTTATAATAATTTAGTTATCCTTAACTATTTTCAGATACTTTTAATAGAATTTTAAATTAAAAATATATATTTAGTGATGTTACATGTATATATAATTAATATTTTTATATATTCGGGTACCCGTTCGGTTCTCGGTTCGGTTCCGGTTCGGTTCGGTTATTTCGGATATAAAAATATAGGAACCGTTCGGGTATTTGAGAGTATTAGTCCGGTTCCGGTTTCGAGTATTTCGGTTCGGTTCCGGTTCGGTTCTTCGGTTTCGGTTATTTTGTCCAGGCCTAATATGGACAAAGCATGTGAGGATTATATAAAAATTAAAAAATATTTTTTTAATAATTTCAAATTATATGTTTTCAAATTTGAACCTTTTATAACTTTTCTCTGAATTTTCTTTTTGAAATTCGAAAATGCTTTTGAAACTATTTTTCAAATTTTTTATTTTTTTTTTTAATTTGAAAAATTTATTTTCTATTTTTGTAAATTTTAGACGCCACCCCTAAAGCCTCACCCAGTAACTCCAAAATTTTAGGGTTAGTCAACCTTAGGCGTATAAAGGTATATTTACCTTCAATAAAACTTCATTTGATCAGTTTCGTACTTGGTGGATTTTTGTGAAAATAAACTAAAAAATCTTATCCCGAAAAATTTTCAAATAAAAAAATATACCTTTATTATAAATGAATGCTATTTTTTCCTCTAAATATATTAGCGAAAGTAGCAACCTCTATTTTTTTTTTGACAGCTAACAATTTCTGTTTCAGAGGAAGAAACAATTGTGAATCGGTGTTAATTTTCTTATTGTTATAGTTAGAGTAAAAATTTTTATGGGTTGGAAATGCTTTTAGTCTTTAATTTTTTATTTTATTTTATCAAAGACGAATAGGTCTATTGGTTAAATTTACTAAGAATTTTATGAATTACAGGTTGTGAAATCAATTACTCTCCAAAGAGAAGTTAAATTACATTGTTAAGATTTTGCCCTAGAAGAATGTATGGATACATAACTTCGTTAAAGAAAATCTTACCAATAAAGGTCCATATTTAAAATTTTGCGCAAAAAGTAGTGGGCCGGGCCTGATAGCAGAAGATATGTTAATTGAGTTCATTGTCAGAATTGTCATAAGTTGACTAACCCTAACCAAAGTAATTGATATCACAGCTCTCTGTGCGGCCTGCAGGCCTGCCCATCCGGACAACCGATTCTATGGGATCCCAGCGATTCTACTACTCATGTGAAAATTATTTGTTAGAAATAGTGTAACACAATGCAGAGACCATGATTGTCGCACGAACCGGGTTTTTAAACTAAATGAATGATTTAATTAAATCAAAAGTAAATAAAAACTGTGTTACCGATCCTTAGTTATGTTTGGTAATCGATCTTTAGAGCACCATTATCCTAGAGATTCTAAATGGGTGTTTTATTTTTATTTTTAACTTTTTAATGGTAAAAGTGAATTAAGAGATTGGATTAAGAGACCCGAAAATTTACGTGTTCCATTACAAATCTCTTATTTAAAGGTTCTAAAAAAAAATTAATTAAACACCAAATTACATGATAACATTTTAAACATTGATTTTAAAAATAAAAACGAAGGAATTTGTTTGATGATTTTGTGAGAATAATGGAAATTGTATTGTGATTAAATAGAACTTGTGCGACGATTGCGAGACGATTGCGAGAAGGAGAGAAGAAAGAACTTGTTTGATGAGTGAATGACTTTGTCTATAAAAAGACCAAGCTGAATAAAGACATATATAGAGAACAACACAACAACAATACAAAACATGTGAATCAACCACACTCTAGTCCGTGACACGACTACACAACAACACAACAACAATACAAAACATGTGATTTCACAACTTATTATAAACTAAACAAACAAAACGCATAACCAAAGAAGATCAATGTAAGTTTATGTATGCCCAGTCAAGATATAATAGAATAGAGTAATGTTTGGTACCATCCCTTGCTGTGGGAGTGAAGGAGAGTTTGGCGTTGCTGGCTGAGATCTTGAAGGCGCTGACTGTCGCCACGGATTTCAGGTTTTTTCGGTGTAGGCGCTGTGTAATCCAACTGTGATGAAAAGAATAAAATAAAACTGAGTATATGATGATTCAAGCATTGAAGTCTGGGTGGTTCCATTTCAATAGTGCCTTGCGTAGTTAAAACAGAGCCTTTACCAGCATTGAAGTCTGGGTGGTTCTCAAGTTCACGAACCTTAACAACAACAACAGAGGAAACTTAACCAAGAGAAGACAGCTCTATAATAAAGACTCATCAATAGAGTGATCTCTGATCAATCATTCATACAGTAACTCAATATTATCAAGCTTGACGTATCTCAATTATAGCTTTCATAGATAGTTTTAGATTCAGATTAAGCAGTGTACACGATAATTCAGAAACTAAAACCGTTGACTATCTATTTCGTCTCCTAGTAATCAGTTTCCTCATCGATAGCTACAAAACTATATGATAACCGAATCACAAAACGATCCAACTGAGAGAGAGAGAGAGGCGTACGACGAGTTCGGTGACGTCAAGTGGATGTTTGCCGGATTTGAGGGCGGAAACGCCGAGATCGAGGCAGTGACGGAGGGCGGCCTCGCGAGGGATACGTCGCTCGTCAGGGAGATTGATCGGAATGGCTCCGGCGCCTCCGTGTAACGCTATCGCTCACCCCAACATCGCTAACGGAATCGCCTACTGATTCGTCCTCGACGATCAATCACGACGATTTGAATTCGAAACCCACAGATTTCACCAAACCAAGCCGGGAGAGAGATAGAGATGAGAGCGAGTAGGAGACTTCCAGGTGTGACGTGTGTCCACTAAGCCACGTCTCTTCCTCCTCCTAATTAAGCGACGTCTTTTAGATAAATAGGTAATTTTTATTTATTTTAATCACAATTAATTTAAGCAATCCACTTAAGGGAGCCCGATAATGATGCTGTTAAGCGTCGTTTTAAACCACGTTTCAGCTTGTTGTTGTTATTTTTTCCTAGCAAAAAAAAGTTTGTTGTTTTTTTTCCCATTTAATCTATTTTTTTAATCTCATTTAATCTATTATTTTTTTCCTCTTCTACAGATATCCATATAAATATCGCCAATATGATGGGTGTTCTAATTAGAATTCGTGATAGACAAATGCATCAACAGCTGAAAGCTAATTTAATTGAACATATATGGCGTAAATTTGGACGTGATGAAGACAACAACTGAGTTCAGATATTTTTTCAAATTATTCTTGATTATTGTACTAGTCTTTATTTTTATGTTTTTTTAACTAATATGTTTTAAATGTTATTTTATTTAATAAATAAATTTTATCTTTAATTTTTTTTTTTTTTAAATCCTTAATTAAGAAACTTCCATTGGACCACTCGAAATGAAAGTTTCTTAACTAGAGTTTTTAAGTCCATCTAAGTACATTTATATAATTAAATTATCATTAAGAAATCCAAGTGGGTTTCATGTGGGTTTTATGGGATAATCATGCTCTTGACGTAAAGAAAATGTAAAGCACTGTTCATTCATATGTCGGTTGGTTGTAAGACGACCACTAATGTGTATTTCAGCCCAAGAGTTGTAATACCACCAACTACCAAGCATGATTTCCTTCAAAAACACGCCCCATTCAATCAATTCTCTACAAGAAAACAGCGACATACCGAGGGAAAAAATCGTCGGTATATCGTCGGAATAACGTTATTCCGACGACATACCGACGAAACAAGTCCTCGGAAATAACTCCTCAGAAATTCATTTTTCCTCGGAAATCCCTCGGAAATTTCCTCGGAATTCCGAAAAAATGAATTTTCGAGGAAACTCCGAGGACCACCAGTTCGTCGGAAAGGTCTTCGGAATATACCGAGGGAGAAATTCCTTGGGATATTTCGATGGACTTTCCGATGGTCCAATCCTCGGAAATTCTGACGAAATGTTCCTCGGAATTTTCATCGGGAATTTTCGAGGAACGGAGCCCTCGAAAAATTCCGAGGAAGGAGTTCCTCAGTATATTCCGACGACTTATTCCGAAGAAATGTTCGTCGGAAATTTCTGAGGGTTCATTTCCTCGGAATTTCAAAAAAAAATAATTTTTTTTACAAAAATAAAATTTTTGAAATTTAAATTCGAAAATATAAAATTAAAATTAAAATTGAAAACATATTAGATAATATTCAAAGTTGTACAAATAAAAATAAAACATTCTGAGTTTTTGAAAAAAAAAAAACTACGGGTCTTGCACGTTCGAGAGCACCTCGTTAGGGTACATCCTCTGCATCATCTCCATCATTTGCTGGTTCAGCCTCCTCTGTGCCTCATAGCCCGCCTGTTGAGCCGCCATCTAGGTCTCCAACAAAGATATGCGATCATCCTTGTCCTTCAACTGAGCCGTAAGTACTTCTGGGTCAACAAAGGGCGGTGGTGCAGAAGAAGGAGGAACCTACCGGGGGCGACGACCCAAACCGACCAAACGTCCCT
>NC_027750.1:52028161-52039678 GCF_000695525.1 Brassica oleracea var. oleracea | reverse complement strand
ACAATCCTACCATTCACCCTAACAAAAATCTATAAATATCATTCCAAAATCATCAAATCTACTTAAAAACCTAACAAATCTAACCTAAGAGAGTGGGATAGGATACATGATCAGTGACTGAAATTGAGGAGGATTAGGGCGGAAATCGCGAGAGGGAAGAGAGAGTTCGGCGGAAATCGTGAGGGAGAGGAGAGCTTCGGCGGAGAGGAAGAGAGAAATGGGGAAGAAGATCTGGTTTGACCTAATAAAATGAGGCGACGGAAAATGTCCGTCGGAATTTCCTCGGAATAATTATATATTTCCGTCGGAATTTCATCGGAAATCATTAATTCAATTTTCGCGAAATATTTGGCGGCTTGGTTTACCCGGTTAAATGAAAATATTCCGAGGAACCATGTTTCCTCGGGATACCCTCGGTAATTACAAAATATCAGACCAAAGGCAAGGGCGTGGTTGATGAAGAAGGAGAAGATGAGGCTGCACAAGCCATTCCAGATGATTCACAACCCCATCAGCTACTCCCATCAGACTCCAGCCAGTACAAGCTGCAAGAGCTTCCACCGAACGCCACTTCGCGCCAGCAACAACATTGGAGAGATCAGAGCATAAAGACAAACAACGACATGCTACACAAGATCTGGGCTGCCATTTCACGTATCAGGCCGTGTCGTTGCCAAAAGGATGATGTAGTTCATCGGGACAACTCTCCATCCAGCTCTGGTTCGGGTTCGAGTGGTACACACAGGGTAAGAAAGAGGTCCAAGAGACCCAATGATGCGGAACATCTGGAGCAGGAGACGAGGAGTAGGAGCTATCACCGGCTATTTTATTTTCTTTTCTATTCTAACGTTTTATGGTCTTATTTTCTGTTAATTTTGAACTGAGTTTTTTTTTGGGTTTCTTAATTATGAGTTTGTATTTCTTTTACATGGTTTCTTCGTTTTATTTGGTTGTGTTCTGAGTAGTTTTTAATTCGTATTCAGCTTTGCCTTGCTAGATAAACCAAATAACTATTATTCGAGGAAAGAGGTTATATCAAGTGTTCCTCGGAATTTCCTCGGTATTTCTTTAAAAAAAATAAAAAAAATCAATGATATTCTGTTTCCGAGTCATCATCACTAGATGAATCTGAATCTGGATCTTGGTGAAACTCTCCAATTACTGGTTCATCCTCTACGTGAACGACGGCTTCCTCTCCAAAGTCGGTTAAATCGACTACAAGGCCAACTCCAGCTAAATTTTCTGCTGCACTACAGTTGCCGGATGTGCTTGGTTGTAGTGGGTCTTCCAGCTCAGAACTTCCCTGAACTCGGCCTCTCGGGTTGAGTCTTGTAACAGTAACCCATGGATCATCTCTGTTCCTTACCCGGGGGTACTTGATATAACAAACCTGTAACATTTAGAAAAATTATAAATTAATACACATGATGATGAATCATTCTGAATAATTAACATTTAATTACCTGATCGGCCTGGGAAGCAAGAATGAAAGGATCATAATATTGCAGCTTTCGCCTCGAATTTACTGATGTAACACCAAATGCATCTGTTCTCACACCTCGATCTGGGGTGTTGTCGTGCCAATCACAATAGAAAACAGTACAGCGCAATCCAACCATGCCCAAATACTTGATTTCCAAAATCTCATGTATGTGTCCGTAGTATACATCATCTCCTGATGCAGAACAAACGCCATCATCATAAGTCGTACTCGAACGTCTCCTCTTCTGAGTTGTGAATGCATATCCTCGAGTACAAAATCTCGGATATGACTTCACAACAAAGTTTGGTCCAACGACCATCTCACGTATCCAATCGTCAAATGTTTCACCTCTGGCCAAACCAGCAGACACCTATTAATAGCACATATATATATATGTTATATCAATAAATGTGAATTAGTATAAATATGTGATAAAATATATTTTAATTTGTTTAAAGCACTCACATAAGTAAACATCCATCCAGTAAATTCTCTCTGCTTCATTTCTTCTAGTTCGTCCTCTGTGGCGTATCTATACTCGAACCGCTTTTCTGCCATGAAAATCCTGTATATGATGACAATAATGTAATTAATTAAGATTTAAATTTCAACTTGTTAAAATAAAAATTTGTAAGCTCATTTATTTACCTCTCATATTGAAGAACGTCTTCGCAGTTGGTGAGCAAATATGTTTGCAAATTACTGCGCTCCTGCTCAGTAAGTCGACGGTCCTTTGGTTTTCCGCTAAGTCGTCCAACGTCTGTGAAAATGTCTGGAACCGTAACATGATATGTTGCCCGTTCGCCTCTATCATCATGCCGAGCAGGTCTTCTGTTTTTGGTCTGAACTTCTGCTGGAAAGTAGTACTCGGCAAAGTTTGAAGTTTCTTCATTGATCATCTGTGCGACTATAGAACCTTCCACCCTACTTAAATTTTTCACCATCTTCTTCAAATGGAACATATACCGCTCATACAGATACATCCATCTATACTGCACAGGACCACCAAGTTCCAATTCTCTTGCCAGGTGAATAACAAGATGCTCCATAACATCAAAAAATGAGGGAGGAAATATCTTCTCAAGGTTGCACTGAATCACAGCTATGTTAGTTTTCAAATTTTCAATACCTTCAAGAGTCACTGATCTCGTGCATAAATCGCGGGAGAAACCACTTATCCCTGCAATTGCTTCATGAACATTTCGTGGTAATAGTTCCTTGAAGGCGAACGGAAGGAGGCGCTGCATCATTACATGGCAATCGTGGCTTTTCAAGCCAGTAAACTTTCCTTCCTTTCTGTCGATACAGTTACGCAAATTTGATGCGTAACCGTCTGGAAATTCCACATCGTTTGAAATTCAATCAAAGAACGCATCTTTTCCCTCTGCATCAAGTCGGTATATGGGAAAAGGAGCCCTACCATTTTCATCAACATGAAGTTCTGAACGAGCACATATATCGACTAAATCCAGTCTTGACTTCAAATTATCCTTTGTTTTACCTTGAACATTAAGGATCGTGTTCATGAGATTGTCAAAAAAGTTCTTCTCAATATGCATGACATCTAAATTATGCCTTAGCAGATGATCCTCCCAGTATGGCAGATCCTAGAAAATACTTTTTTTGTGCCAGTTATGTAGTTCTCCAACAGCATCTACCGGAAAACGCTCATGTCCACCGACTTCTGGCGTCCTTTCTGCACCAAAATCTCTTAGTTGTGTCTTCAAATCTTTCCCACAAATTTTCGGAGGTGGACTGTCAAACACCCTCTTGTTCTTTGTAAACAAATTCCTACTCCTACGATATGGATGATCAGGTGGTAGGAATCTCCTGTGACAGTCAAACCAATACGTTTTCCTTCCGTGTTTTAGTTGGAAAACATTAGTGTTATCTTGACAATATGGACATGATAGCCTTCCATGCGTTTTCCATCCAGATAACATACCATATGCTGGAAAATCACTTATTGTCCACATTAGTACTGCCCGCATTTGAAAGTTTTCTTTACACGAAACATCGTATGTTTCAGCACCTTGAGCCCATAGTTGTTGCAACTCATATATTAGTGGCTGAAGAAACACATCAAGTGATCTCTTAGGATGCTCTGGTCCAGGAATGAGAATCGAGAAAAACAGAAACTCTCGTCACAAGCACAAGTTTGGGGGTAGGTTGAATGGTGTAAGAATGACTGGCCATAGAGAATACTGCCTTCCACTCTTGCCAAACGGGCTGAAACCATCAGTACATAATCCAAGGTAGACATTTCTTCTCTCATACGCAATTGGTATTCTTCCGTAAGCAATCTCGTGTTCGGATCCAAATGAGGTCGATCGATCCAAGAACAAAAATAATTTGAAGAAGACATGTTTTTTATGAATCAAATTCGTGTGTAAAGAGAGTGAGAGGGAGGATGAAGATATGGAGTGAATGAAGAGGAAGAGGGGTGCTTGTATTTATAGTTGAAATCGTGTCGACAGACCGAGGAAATTCCGACGGATTTCCGACGCCAACGGCTAGTTCGTCGAAATTTCCTCGGAATTTTTAAAATCCCCCAACGGCTCTCCAACGGCTATAATATATCCTCGGAATTCATCGGTTTTTTCTGAGGAATACATTTTTCCTCGGTATTTCATAAGAATATTCCGACGGATTGATATTTCCTCGGAATTCCGTCGGTATATTCCAAGGAAATTCCGAGGAAACCAAATTTTGTGTTTCGTCGGAATATCCTCGGAAATTCCTCGGGATATTCCGAGGATTTCATTTTCCGTCGGAATATCCGTCAGAATACCGCTGTTTTCTCGTAGTGATTCTACGTTGCAGTCCAAAGTGACATCAATAATTCCATGAGTTAGAGTTAATATAATAGATTTCCAATTCTTTGTTGCCATCACAACAACAACATAAGATGTAACACTGTTACTAAACCGGCAATTTCTACTTTGTTAACACACATCTGTGGAACTTTGGTATAGCTACGTAGAACACTATAACTTTTAAATGTACATTTTTTTTATTATGGTTATTTATTTTATTAATTTAATTGTTTGTTTGAGATTTGCTTTTACGTAGCTATTCTTTTACACCAAGGTTCAAATGATCGATATATAAAAATTATAACAACTTTTTTGCTAAATTAAGTAACTTATTTTTCAAATCCCAGAACACATGTGCCATAACCGTATATTACTGGTCAGTGGTTTCCTTAGACTACCCAAGGGTAAAGCACACGAGTAGTAATACTACCATGGTATATTAAAGAATGTACTAACTTGACCAAAAAAAAAATTAAAACAAAAATGAAGTAGGAGTCTAACGGAGACTATCAATGGCCAACGCCGGGACTGGGAACGGACTGAAGAAGCCGGTAAACGGTGGAGAGATGTCGAGATCGGTGCTTTACGTTGGAGATGACGGCGTAACCCTTTTTGCTCGGCGTCGAGTTTTGGATTTTTCCCTTTGGCAGAGCAGTTAGGGTTGTGGTTTTGGTCACGTGAGGCATGTGATTCTTCTCTTCCTCTCTCACGGTCAAGTTCTCTTGTTTCTTCATCTCCAACAGCTTTCTTGAAGAAACTGGCAACGGCGAGACCACGACGATGATGGCGAAGACTATGAAAAGCCAGACGGTCAATATACGAACGGCCATGAAAAGCTTTGATCTATGTGGAGAAAATAATCTATTAGATTCAGAGAGACAGAGAAAAGGAGAGAAATGAATTCAAAAAAAAAAATGAAGGCTTAAGGTTGTTATGAAAGCATGAAGTAGTATCTATATATAGTCAATAGATAGAGAAAGAGAGGGTTCCTATTTTAGAATGTTGATAAAAGGTGATGAATTAGTGTAATCATCGCTATTTGTCTTTTGGGCTTGTTTTTCTTTCTTTTGAATAGAAGTCTAAAGTGACACACTACCGCATGCATGCATAGGCATGACTTGGTTAGAATTTTCAAACAACATGTTCTCTATGAAATTTCATTTATATGGTAAATAGGGGAAAATGAAATGAGAAATAAAAATCAAACGTTCTAAAAGTCATGTACTAACTTATGAAAGAAGGTTCTTGGCAGTTTCCAATTGTACATGGAAAAATGAATTAAGTACCCAGTCAAAAGAGGAAATTTAGACATCAGCCTGAAAGATGAAAAGTGAAATTATCATTCGTACAAAGATAAATATTACCAAACAATTGTTATTCCAAAATGTGAAAGGTTTTTAATCTGCAAGGAGGCCAAACCAAAGTCGAAGATCCAATAAAAAAATAACTCAAAGAAAAGAAAAGAAGCTAAGAAGAAAATTTGACTTGAAAAGAAAGGGATTAGTCATTAACGAGAGTACCAAGACTGTTTAACCAGTATGCAGTAATCAGAATAATATCTAATGAATCAAGTTGAGTTTAGTTACACTTTATGTACTTAGTGAATAATTTAATCAATTTAGTACTATTAGACTATTTTAGTTGAATAGTTACGTAGGCTAACTAAATCTGATGGGATATGTTATTTGATACGATGTAACACGTGATGAAGTTGATGTTTTCAAAACTCAAAAGCCACCGGCCACCATTTTCAACGGCGTTCGTCACTCCGCCAAATATAAGGCTCACAAGTTTCACACTTTCCGGTTTATGTTGTTATCCCAACATTTTTGGAGTTTTCTAGTTCTCTGATTGGAGATTATTGAATTCAAAGTTTCAGTTTTATGAACACATATTAACGCCTGACTTTTTTTTTTTTGTAAAAGTTAAAAAATTAGACTATTTTTGATTTGTATATGTCATATTTGCGCAATGGTCATGCTAATATTTTCTTATCGTTCTAATTTTATCGGATGCTCGAAGGAACTATTAACGTCTGACTTGATTACTTAAATTTTCAAGTTTTTAAAATTTAAAAATTAGCTGATGTAAAACAAGCCATTACAAACATGAAATCTAATCAGTACTTAAATGGCTGCAGGAGAATGTCTGATTAGTGAGTTCTTAGCAAATAAATTACTTAGTTACGTGAACCTAATGAAAATTAATCATGGAATTTGACCGACAGGACCGAACCAACCTGCCTCGCCCTGTGTAAGGTGATTCGAGCGATCCAGTCATGTTTTGGTTAGAGTCTAAGTCTATCCAGAATGTATATAGTAATCTTTTCGTTGTCAACTGATATTAATCCATTTTAACTACTAACTAGGTGATTATCCGCGCACATGCGCAAAATAAATTATATATTAATCTGAATATCTATTAAATGTAATTTTTACTCATATGGTTTTATGATCATTTGTATTTTATTATAACAAAAAATTTAAATTATAGAACATAAAATTTTCAGTGTAAGACTTTTAACAATTTTTTCGTTATTTATAATCATTTTTAAAAATTCAAAATATAACGTATACGAAAAATCTAATTTTATATTGTTAATATGATTGTTTAATTTATTTTAATAATATAAAATTAAAAATAATGAAGATATGTAAATTATTGTCAAATCTTTATTATTAAAATTATTAGTTTTCAAATATATATTTTATTCATTTTTGGTAATTCCGTAGCTTTTATTTAATGAAAGAAAGAAAAACAATAATTGTAGATAGTTAATTAATTTCATAGCTAGTTTAAGGAGAATTATATAATATATGTCTAGTGGACCAACATATTTCTTTCAAAACTTTGAAAGTATTATAGTTAAAATGTTTGTAATGTTTCTTTTTAATATACATGGGATTTGCATTTTCAAACTACATTTTTTTCTCTTTAAATCGATAAACTAGACTGGCATTAATTAAGAGAAACTTAATTACTGGTTCTCAGACATTTGAAAATCGCCGATAGATGTTATCTTATCTATCACATGGTCAGGTATGTAACAACATAATTGTTAAACTTGTCGAGATTTTTTCACAAATTTGGATATTTTTATAAAGTTTTTTTTTTTATCTTATATTGTTTTCACACATATATCACACTATTCATCACGTGCCCATGTTGATGCAATAATATATAACTTCTTAAAATTGTCAAAAAGTTACAAACTAGCTTTCGATATATTTATTTGAAGACTTTTGTTTATTTATTTTTATTTTTTTAAGACTTTTGTTTATAATAATATATTGTATTCCCATATATTTTTCAGGTAAAACCGGAAATATTCTTACTGATATAACAGCTTTTGAAACAATTTTCTAAATTATTTTATAAATTTAAAGTTTTTTTTAAATCCACAAAATTGATCCTAACAAAAAACGTTGTTGAAAATCGCTTATAATAATAGTATATAGATAGAGATAATTTTGCTGTTATATATCTATACCATAAGTCAAAAGTTATAAATTCCAAAATCGTAGGAAAAATTATCAAAAATACTTTTATCGTATGTCATCTACAAAAAGTTTAGTTCTCTTTGATTATTGTATCAAGAGCATTAAGTCATCCTTTTTTTCTTTTTTTTTTTGGGTCAGAGAGCATTAAGTCATCTAATTATCTGGTTTCATCCGTTAAAAAAGTTATCTGGTTTCATATCACTGTTTTATCGATGTAATAATGCAAAGCGTATTCACGACATTAATGAGCTAAAACATAAACGCGTGGAGGCAGGGAAAAGTCAAAAGCATGGCCAGTACGTGAGACTCCAAAATGGGCCTCCACCGCTCGACCTTCACGTATAACCCTTATACATACATGTTGCTGTTTTGTACCCCTTCCGTTTCTAAACAAGTGTCGCTATGATATTTTTCATATAGATTAAAGACACTGTTGAAATATATGTAAATTGTTATTAATTATATTTTTCTGACCAATAGTATTTGAGATAAATAAAATTATTTATAAAATCAATGCAGTTTGCAATTAATTTTCAAGTGAAAGTAAATATAATTTGCATTGAAATTGTAAAGTGATATTTTTTGTGTAATAAGAAAAAATTAGAATGACACTTATTATGAAACAGATGAAGTATTTTTCTTCTGTTATAGTTATATATATATTTAAAAAATTATTTGTCGAAAAGAAAAAATCCTAGCATAAGCATGTTTACTGGTAAGCCCCTCAACTAATGCTAAGTAAAATAAACCGATAATTTCATCACTACAAAAAACAGACGAATTCATCTGAAAAATACAGACTAAAAAGCAGACGAATTCTGTTGGATTCCAATAGAAGTTATTCCGACAAAATACCGACAAAAAATACTATGAGAAAGTTTCATCTACTTCATCGAAAAATATTTCCAACGAATCATTGCTTCGTCAAAAAAAATGTCCAACAATTTTGGGATCGTCAAAAAACATTCATGAAGGAACTCTTCATCAGTATAGATGCGCTCTTCGATTTTATTGTTTTTTTTATCGTCGGTATCTTCAGTCTATTCTTCTTGTAGTAATTTTCATGAATCTTTCTATGCGTCAGCCGGTTACGGGATTAAAGATTGCAATTTCTCTGAGACATTTCTATTTTCATAAAGGCAAGGTCTTAGTAGTGTGTTTTCACTTTTAGGGTGAGTCTCAGACAATCTCTTTATGTCCTTCTGTTTAGTGTTTTCAAGTCTACTTTTCTTTGATCATGTTGGTTAAGTTACTAATGGAGTTTACAGATGAAAAAGTTTTTCATTAGATTTATCAAAAAACTAATGGTCAAAACAAAATTATAATGAAAACTAAGGATCAAAATTTAAAGCATATTATATAGTCAAAATTTCTTTGAAATCGAAAAAAATTTAGAAATAATTTGCTTGTTAGTCGTAAAAACTTTTAAGCATTCTCCGGAACTAAATAACAAATCATTTATTTTTGGCTTTCTATATGATGTTTTTGCAGTTTTCAAAATGACTTAAGATAGTATATAGTAGTTAGCTGATCCAACCTGTCATTTTATACAAACTACTAATGTTTTCTTCGGTGGAAGCAAGTAATGAATATGTGACGCCCAATACCGTGAGGGGTAGGTCCTTTAGAAAAGTAAAGATGATTGATTTAATTTAAACTTAAAAAAGACTAAAAGAGTGGGTGGGTCACATGGGCATGTTCTGGTATTGCCCATCAACAGAGAAGCATTGGCGCATTCCGCGTTTTCATGAACCCGTCCGGTCCCATGCACCCTCTCTACTATTCCCCTTTATGTACACATCTGATCTCTTTGTATGTATATATATATATGCACACACATAATTTGCTTTAAACTAGTAGCACATACAAGAGATGTAAACTTGGTTCAAAAAAAAAACAAGAGATGTATACTTGTGTACAACAACATACATTACAATCACTAAACTCATTTCACATATAGTAGAATAGTATAATGATGAAAGAAACAAACAACAACAGAACAAAACTATTGCATGAGAATTATATAATGGTCAAAAACTAGTTTTGATGTTTGATATTTGTGTAGTAATCTAATGAAAAACTTTTAAAAATGAAAGAAGTGATACTACTTAAAGGAAATTAGTTTTTTTTTGTCAGAAAAAAAGAAATCCAAATTATTCCCAAATTATATGTAAGAGTCGAATACTTATGTTATTTAAAGCATATGCAATTAATGGCTAATCATAGTTAAAATCATGGTAAAAAGATTGGAACTCATGATATATTTAATTTTAAAGATGAATTTTTCGACTACTAAACCTTACTCAGTACGGTCAGCGACAAGAAATCTATCTAGGTGATGCCACTTTATTTATTATCTTCTTTTTCCTTCTGATGTAAATGGGAGTATCATTTCTGAAGCATAACCCCACATTTCGAACTTTTTGGGTAATATTTGTCTTTATTGATTTATTAGACGGTATAATATGTTAGTCGAATTGGCTTGCGCGACAATTATGCTCGTTTTTATGATTTTCATTTTCATATAAAATTGATACTCCATGTTAAATCTTGGAATTGAATACAAGTCTCAAATGTTTGGCAAAGTCATTAATTGATACGGAAACAAATATTTCTCTTTGTCAGGATGTATATATTTGACTTGGAATTTTAAAATTCGAGAGAGGACGTGTTTGATCACGATGTGCACAACCTATCACACACTCTGTTGGAAGATATACATACTAACAAAGTGAGCGAAGCACACAAGTTATGGGCTGCCGACAAAAATTGCTTCGCAGATATTATAATTTGTACGCTTTAATATCATAGCTTATAGACTATATATAAAGTAGTCCAGATTAAACATATAGTCAAATAATGAAAATAAGGTAGCGGAATTCGGTCGCAAGCTATGTGTAGTTAATAAGGTTGGTGAAACAATTTTCATCAACGACCAAGAACATGGAAGGAATGGTCTCTCACTGTTGCAATTGCTGACTTTACTTGTACTAAATGTTTTCCCCTTGCTATGAAACTATAAGTCCATATAACAAACATATTAATTAAAAAAAAATTTTACCAAAAAAAAAAACATATTAATTTATAACATTATTCTAAAAGTTTACAAAATAGTGAGGAAAAGATATGACAGCTACAGAATAATTCGAATTTCATTAACCACACAAACCTAAAATGACACATCACAAAAAAAAAGAAAGAAGATAACTGTTTAGTAGACCCAACATTTCTTATGAAGAAGAGATAGACTAGAGGACGAAGAAAACAAGAGTGGGGGCTTTTGGTGAGCAAAATGCGGCGTGAATTGATGTCAGTGGCTAAGGTATCTGTCTTCAGACATAAAGTATTTGTTTGTTCCACAAAGTATTCTTGTGTCTCTCCAAGTAGGTTTTCTTTTTTCTTTGGCTTAAAGACGAGTTTTTTTTTTTTGTTCGAGAACTATTAAAGACGAGTGTTGGTCGATGAATAAAGGAAAGAGAAAATAAAAATACTGGAAAGAGAAAATAAAAATACTGTTATGAAATAACTTATAATTTATAGTATCGAAAAATTTAAATAAGAGTAGAATTTAATACCCGTAGGAAGCAAATAACACTAGTATAAGGGAGAGAGTTTATTATAAGAAGGAAGAAGAAAATGTAATGATTCTTTGATTATAAACTCTTGTTCTTGTTTTTGGTGTACAAAAGAGTGAGATGAGTGATGGTATTTATAGTGA
>NC_027750.1:52014849-52024145 GCF_000695525.1 Brassica oleracea var. oleracea | reverse complement strand
TAAATAATATAGGCGGTATTCCGGCCATTATAACATGATATAAATAATAGTAGAGACGGTATAGCGACCATTATAGCAGGGTATAAATGATACAAATAAATTTTACCGAATCGCAGAGTGATCGTGCTGATAACGTGTTATGAAATAACTTATAATTTATAGTATCGGGAAATTTAAATAAGAGTAGAATTCAATACCCGTAGGAAGCAAATAACACTAGTATAAGGGAGAGAGTTTATTATAAGAAGGAAAAAGAAAATGTAATGATTCTTTGATTATAAACTCTTGTTCTTGTTTTTAGTGTACAAAAGAGTGAGATGAGTGATGGTATTTATAGTGAGCAACAATACATAAAATAACAAAGATGGTGCTTGATTTGGTAAATGAGTGGGTGATCATAGTGCTTGATGAGTAGATGATCATAGTGCTTGAGTTGGTAAAGAAGTGGAGGATCATTTCAAAGTTTATCTTATAACAAATACAAGTTTCTTGAACGTACATGTGTTGACAATTTTTTCATATTCTGTTAATTAAAACAAAGTGAATTCATTTATTTGTTCATCGAGTCGTTTGCTCGATTGGATTTGATAGTGGTGAGTCTAGTGACTAATGGTACGTGCATGTGCATTTTCATTAAAGACTGAACAAATTCAATCTCTGTACGGGCCGAAACATCTACATTTACTAACGATGATGACATTTTTGGACGGCGCTTGTAGTAAAATAAATATTAGAAACATCATTTAAGAGCAACTTTAACCCTAAGAACCATTAGGGGTTTCTATTATTATTATTTTTTTCTTTTTTGTCTGATTAGAAAAAAAAATTAAAAATTAACCAATCGCAGACCGACACGTGTCAGTGAAACCCGCGAACAGTACAAGAACTACACCAAACCCGCCTCTTGCAGAAGAAAAAGAAGGGGTGAGTTTTAGTTTTTTGTGTGGCCCATGCCCCTTAAGTACCCCTTAAAAACCAGGGTTAAAGGTGATCTTAGTTTTAGTACTTTACTAAGATCTTGATCGCTGGAGTACTTTACTAAGATCTTGATCGCTGGAAGTCAAGAAGATTCAGTTAACGGTAGTTTCAGGCCCAACACACAAGAGAAGATGAACAAAAAGATCCCAAATCTCCCAACACTGATTTAGACTGAAACAGTCATCTTAACGTATAATACCAAATATATAGCCAAACCAAAGCCCACACTACGTAAAAGATGTAATAAGATAGATGTTCTCCGCTGCAGCTAAAGTAAAGTTTCAATGGGTTTATCTTGATTTCATCCACATTCGAAGCAGAACTGAAAAGCTTTACTTGATGGACTGCAATAGCAAGAACTTAGAAAACTTTTAGTCCAATTCTTTTTCTTACTTTTTTTTTTGGTTTTAGTCCAATTCTTTTGATGGATTGCAATAGCAAGAACTCAGAAAACTCTTAATCCAATTCTTTTGATGGGCCGCAGTAGTAAGAACTCATATAGTACACAATTTAATCTAATCGGAGGCATTTTAAACACCTTGATACTCTGCGTTCCATTTATGTCAGTTTTAGTTTGTGAGGCAGTAATGAGAAGAGAGATCGTGAACAAGGTGTTGAAAACGAGTGTGACTGCTTTGGTGGAGCTCAATATGCTCAAGAATCTCACCGACACTCTGTTGTTTCAGGCTCTTTAGGTGGATTCAACGCTCACACCAATAACATAGTTCTTGATGTATTCATAGCTATTTGCCAAGATCCAACTCAAAACATGGAGAGCTCTCAATGAATCAATGATGGAAACCATTAACGGGAAATATATCTGTATCTCTATCACTACGCCAACTACTCAGGTAGCTGATCAAATCTCTCTATTAAGTTCTTCAATTTGATTTGACATATTTATTTACATTTTCAGGCTGGGACAGTGGGAGGAGTAACGCAGCTTCCGTCTCAGTCGGTGTAGTCAAACATGCTAAGCGTTAAAGGAGCTACAACAATTTGATCTTAATCTTGCCTTTTCAAAAAGATTGAGCGTTTCAACAATGTGGGAAACACAGAGCGTCAAAGTCTGTCCCATTGCCTTTTCAAGTTGAAGGAAGCAAGAGCATGTTAAATTTATACATTCCAAAACAAGAGCATCGTAGCACACATATATTTATTCTTGACTTTAAATTTCTGATTGTGGCATTAACCGATGTGTGCAGAAATATGTATAAAGGTTAATGGTTTCAACAGATTATTGATCAAATTTATTAAAAGTAATAAAAAAATCTATAACAAAAAACTGCTAATAGCTTTTCAAAACTCCGTGTAAGTCACGAAGAATAATTATAAGTTTATAATATAACTTTTATCCTGATATTCAAAAATCGACTCTAAAGTTCAAATCCATTTCAAAAGTAATATTAAAACAAAACTGCACCTTGATAGCCTATAATCATATGCTAAAATATTTTTATTCATTTTATAATATTAATTCATATATGACAGTATTTTACCATTTTCTACTTATATGTATTAAAATAATATTTATTATGCCTATAGCATATTACAACTTTTTTTTGAACAACAGCATATTACAACTAAAATGGAATAAGTCACATAATCTTAAAACATTTTTAAAAATTAATTGAGAAAAATATTAAAATAGAATTAAAAAATTAATTATAAAAAATAAATGAAAATTGTATTTATATAATAACACATTAAAGAAACCATATGCAAATAAATGTAGTAACTTCATGAATTTCAAAGAGAGTTTCAATATAACTAATTTAATACTGATATGAAAATAAAATTTTTGTAATTATAAATTTTAAATTGAAACGTAATAAAAACGATAAGATATAAGACTATTAATGAAAGTATAAAATATAAAATAAACCAATCAAAATATCTATATTAACAAAATAAAGAAGAAAATATTTCTATTGAAATCATCTCAACCATCAAAGTATAAATTTACTTAATTGCAAAAAATAGTGAAAAATCATAATAAAACCCCATAAAATAAAGTAACCACGAAAATAACTATTCAAACTACATCTATAACCAAACCTTCTCAAATGAGAAAAACTATTAAACCAATTATACATACTTAACCAATGTGTTTTTCTTTGCTTTTTATTTTAATTGTAACATACAAAATTTAAAATATCCGAAAACCGTTCAGTTCAGATGAATGACTGTAAAAGTCAGTGTATGAGATTAAGTAAGAAAATCTTTACTTAATCTAATACAATTAAGAATTATTATTAGGAAAAAAACAAATAATTTTGACTTTGAAAAAAAAAACCGCAACAAGACTAAAACATCTTCACATATTAGCAAACAACAACTGTGGTAAAGGTAACATCTTTATGCCATAATTTTGTTATGCACATGAGAACATGATGAATGCATGAAATTTATGGATCGTCATGAACAAAAAACCAACATGTCTCGGGATGGCAAATGCTGAGATAGATCAAACTTCCTTATGCGACGCCTCTATATTAAAAGCAAAATGTTATGAAACTAATATGATCTTTACAATACCACCACTTCTCAATAATCTCAAAAATGGATATAGTGATTGTTATTACTATAAGCAAATGGAGAAGTTTTTAGTGTTGGTTTTACGGTGACTGACAAGTGCCTAAACTCGTCGGTCACTACTCAGTTTTCACACTTTCCAGTTTCAGTGTGTTCTTATTTTGATTAGCTTTGCATTAATACCTTCTTCTCATTTAATTTAACATTTTACTTTTAATAAGAAATGCAATTTCAAATAATCACCACTTCCACTCCAATAACATGGCGAAAAACTATGATTTCAACATAAATGATAATTACTTTTATAACATATAAAAATTATCCACAACTCAATCCTTCTGAACCTAAATATTACAAACCACAAATAATACACCAAATACAAAATCAATTTTTCATAAAAAGAAACAACATGAAGACCATTTGAAGCCCACACAACATAACAATGCCACAACTCTTTTAAAAAAAAACAACTATTGCAAAAAAGCAAAATATATATTATCACATATAATCTCTCCTCACCTAAAATTTTTTAAAAGACAAAAATCATTATCATATACATCTCTTGAAAATGTGAACCAAAAACAGCCCCCACAAAATCATACACAAAATAATAACGTAAATCACAAATAAATTATATCTCGTCCGTAGGGCGGGCCGTTTCTAGTACTTAATATGTAGTGGTGATCTTTTTTTTCTAGCTCATCCATTTGAGATCAAATTGTGCAATTATTAACCATTAATCTAATATATAAATTTTGATATCTTAAAATATTAATTTATGAGAAAATAATTAGGTAAGAACCTAATTTTAAACTAAATAAAATTTACTAATTTAATTATTAATTTGTAGAGATACTATTTTAGTTGCAAAACATAGACATGATGATAGAACGCATATATAACGGTCCCATATATAACACTCAATCTATTCTCCAAATGATATAATTTCACGCCCAAAAATAATATAAAAAGTGTATCAATCGTTCAAAATCTATAGATATACACTTAATTATTACAAAATGTAGTTTTCTTTTTTATGGATCATCACCATATATTTTCTTGAGTTATTTTCACTATAGAACAGTTTATGAGTTTTTATAATATCATAGAACAATTTGTGCTAATATGGTAGTTTTCACAACTACAAACTAATCTTGAAACTAAATAGATCCAACAATTTTGAATTTTATTTTTCTTTTTCTCTCTGTAAAGAGAAATAACTTTTAATGGTAAAGAAGGAAACAATGATTTTAGTGGTAAAAAAGGATGAAGAGGATAAAGAGACTTTTAATGGCAAAAGAAGGAAACAATGTTGTTCTCCCTTCTCTCTTGTGAAGAGTCATACGAGAAAGTCGACAAGCTCTCGCCGGAGACAAGATCTAGTAGTCCACATTGTCACCGTGTCGTAACTCTCTTACGTGTGTTCGAAAACGCGGCGACGGTGGCCAGAAATCAAAGAATAAACACTTGGCAGACATGGACAAAAAAATGTTGGTTAAAATCAGTTACAAACTTGATTTGTTGAAAAATCTTGTTTTTTTGGTTAATCTAAATAAGATTTGTAAGTTTTTGTGTTAAAATTGCAAAGAAAATGATGATTAAGTGAAAAGAAATTGATGGCGGCTCGAATAGAAAGTTGCAGAATTTTCGGTAACCTAAAAGGAAGAAGACATGTTATTTACAAAATTGTCACTCATTAAAGACATGTTGTATAGTGGTTGTGGGCTTTATCGATGTGTACATTGTTGTAAAGATATCTATGTGTACACATGTACATAGTTGTAAATGATATATATATGTACATCGAAGTAATGATAACTATATTCGTGTACACAGTTGTAAATGATATATATGTGTACATCGAAATAATGAGTCAAATCAATTATATTCGTGTACACAAATGTAAATATATACGTGTAAACAGTTGTAAATGATATATATGTGTACATCGAAGTAATGATAACTATATACGTGTACACAGTTGTAAATGATATCTATGTGTATATAATAATATCTATGTGTATATCAAAGTAATGATACATAACTCATATCCCATTTGTTAGATTTTTTTCATTATTATGTGGTTTTTTATGATGTATTATTTATTCAAATATTTTCTATATCTAAAAGACTAGTTAAAACGTAATTATACGCTGGAGCATATATTTAATTGATGGAGTATGATGGATACATTGATACTAAATAAAGTTCATGAGGTTGGGTGATGTGTACATCATCCACATGTACACCAAGATTTAATCTCCACATGTATATTTGTTTACCAATATCGACATGTACATTTTGAAATATTACAAGTAGCTCAATAATAAACATATCTACATGTACACTTGTCTACCAATATCGACATGTACATTTTACTATGGTGCAACATTCAATCAGACATTTACGAATTTGTAACATAGATTTAGAAGTTTCAACATTTATGTTCAAATGGTGAATATATGTACACAAAATCTATGCCAGATGAGAATCCAAAGCAAAGTCTAAATTGTTTTAATTATGTAAATTTTAATTCTTTCGGATAGAATTGGAGATGTACATCATGTTCGTGTTAAATTTTGATTCATTCGAATAAAGTAAACAAACTCCATGTTGCATTTTTGTTGTTGTGTACATCATGTTCATGTACACGAGTATATTGAGTAACCACATGGATATGATCTTGGCTCGACGTGTCCACATATTCCTATGTTTAAATGTACATGTTTTAACGATGTCCACATGTACACTGTTGTAACGATATTCACATGTACACTATAACTGAGAATCTACTCATGTCGTAATTATTTTTGGGAAAAGTATGTTAATATACCAAACAGCCAAACAAACATTATTAAAACTTGATTCAAGATCGAAACTTTACGAGATGTATAAACTCAAAAGATCTGACAAACATCAAATGTCAAAGTTGGCCATTGTTGCTATCAAGCTTCTCACAAGTGGTGGCTGTGACAAAAAGGGGCACGGCGATGACAACTCCAGAGCTTCAGAACCAGTGCCACAGTTTTGAATATCGTCTTAGAGTTCGAGGCAGAGGTGTATCCATTGAGAGAGAGAGAGAGCTTTTATACATCATGATTATACCACCATCAGAGATATAGCTTGACACATCTCAAAAGATAGGTTGGATAATAAAGATATTGACTATGAACATATTTTCTGGAAAAAATGTTTTGGAAAACTAACATTCATTTTACAAAAGGAAAAATAATGAACTCAAGAGGAAGAAACGAAAAGAGCCAGATTTTGCACATACTTCTTGCGGTTCTTACAACTTAAGATTCATTACACATGAGAACGGTAGACCAGAAGGAGCGATAGCAGACGGTAAAAAACCATCATAACACCGTCTTTTTATGCATATATATGTTACTGCTTTTCATTCAACTTCGGATCAACGAGATATCCCCATATCTCCGGTTGGTTTTTTAACGTTAGGGGGGTTAACATCTTCGGCAACGTCACCACCTGCCACGGTTGTCGGATGAACGGAAGGACATCCTGCAGCATCGCTTTGGTCCGGAACGAATTCTGTTTGATTAAGCTGTGTGCCTGTTTTGGCCCCCATTGTCGAACTTTCACCTTGTAATTATACATGACCAAATGTAATTGTCAATATTAACACATGTGGTAGAGGGACTGCATAATATTTGTTTGTTTGAACTAAATTTTGACATGGGGCCCATTTTGTTTTGTCTCTTAACTAAGAAAATGTAGAATAAGATATATGGGATCCACTTAGTGGGTGTAGTAGACACTTATTTAGTTAGATTGTACCAGAGAGTAAGTCTTGGTTAAAGAAAACTATCTTAGAGCATCTTCAAGACTCCAACAGCCTTTTATCCCTTTATTTTCTAAAGAGTTTTGCATTCCAACAACTCTTTATCCCTTTATTTTTTAAAGGGGTGAACAATACATCTTCAAATATAAAAAGTCACTATTCAGATCTTTTAAACACTATTCACTTTTCACTTTAGTCCCTACAATTATATATGTCTCATAATTGCATGATAACTTTTTATATATTATATTTTAGTACTTATCATTATAATTTATTATTTCAATTAAAATACACTATTAACATTTTTATATCATTTAAAGTTATATTTGACTACATATTATTATATTTTTTCAAAAATACTTTCTCTTAAGATCTATCAAATAGTATTTTTTTTTTGAAAGTTTAATGATGATATTTAATTATTATACTGTTGAAGACTAAAATGTAATATATTAAAAATTTAAAGAAAATATATAAAGGGCTATCGTTGGAGAACCATCCTTTTTTCCCTTTACTAGTGGTTTTTCCGGCGCTACGCATCGGTTTGAATAGTAAAAATTATTATGGTTTGTATAGTAAAAAAATATTATTTAGGTAAACTTATATGATAACTAAATATTTGACTGCTAATATATAATTGAGTTAAATATATAAATTCAATATAAATATTGATGTGACATTAACATAATATTTACCAAAAATATCATAATTTTTTTTTTGTTTATTGATTTTCAATTTTTTGAATTTTTTGAAAAAGATAACTAAAATTTGAATATCTTTTTGTGCTTTACATGGGTTTAGTAGTTTTCTTTAATATTTTTTTTCTGCTTTTATTGTTATAGGTTCGTAGCCCCCGCGCTTCACTTTGTTGATGTATTGGCTAATTTTGTGTACATGATGCTGTATTCACTTGCACATGATGCGAGGATGTTGTTGCTTTATATTAAGGATGAGGAGATGGTGTGCTCTAAATTGGTCTTTTGCATGTGAATATTTGTAATTTTAAGGATTTATTGTGAGGTATTGAGTTGTAGTAAATTTGTATGTTAGCTTTTGTTTGAGACCTTATTTTTTTGCAGCTTAGTAGTCTAGGTTTGTGAATTAATAGTCAAGAGAATGATGAAGGTCATGGCTGCTTCGGGCCTAAAAATGCAAAACTTGCAAGTACGTGATTTTAAATTTGAATGCGTACAGTTAGTGGCAAAAATAGCTCAACTATTATAACTTCTTTTGGGACAGGCTAATGCAGAAGCCTTTTTTATACGGTGTTTAGAAATAATTTTGAATCAACCAATAAAATCTTAATATGCATGTTAGAAACTGTTAGTTTTCACATGAAACACTTACAATTATGCAAATACAATGTTTAAATTGACGACTTCTTTATTTAATCTCCAGATCTGTCTAGCGATGCAGGAAACCCTAGGTTAACTTCTACGATGTACAAAACCCACGGGAAAAAAATTGAGGACTTCTTCATTTAGTTTTACAAAGCCTATTTGTTATACTCATTACATGACGCATCCCATGATATAAAAATTAGACAGATCAATTGGGTCTTCTCAATACGTGACACAGCCAATGATAAAAAGAAAATTCCCAAGTGGGACCTACTAAATGCTTATGACGCATTCTAGTTGTTGACAATTAGATGTATTGTAATACTTTAAAATAAGATGAGTGTTTTCACCATTTTTGTCCTCCATATACTAAAATAGTTCAACAAAATAGTGAACTGGTAAACCGGAAAAATATCTAAAATATTTTTTAAAAAATTAAGATAGGTTATGATTTTATTTTATCACTATTGACTTCTTAAACTTGACTTAGCTATGCTTCCATACTGCTTCGTAGTTTTATTTTGCTAATCTTATTCCTCTGAAGCAAGTATGACAAAGTCTAAAAAATAAGAAAACTTCATATCATCATATTAATCCACTACAAGAAAACAACGGTATTCTGACGGACATTCCGACGGAAA
>NC_027750.1:52013523-52014749 GCF_000695525.1 Brassica oleracea var. oleracea | reverse complement strand
TTTGGTGAGAACTGAAAACACATTCGTCAATCTCTTGGTCTCCCTTCATCTGCCATATCCATCTTTTTTTCTCACACCGAATCTGTTTTATTAGTATTCAATAGACTTTTTTGCATTTTAAATATAAATATGCACGCATATATATGGTATGACCGCATTGCGTGTGTAGATATCATAATAGATAACAATAGTTGAAGGTCAATAAGACTGTCTCAAGAAACAAAAACAGCTAAGTTTAGGCTTCAATTTATGATTTTGGATTGTTCCATTTATTGTAGTATCCTTACTGTGTGGTAAACTGTGTTGTTGCTTAGTGTTAGACGTTTAGCGATCAGTCGTTTGAATGGTAATGATCCTAATTAACTCTAGTAGAGAAAATAAGTGAAGAAGCCTACCGAGACAAAGAAATAAACCATCAAAGAAGCATTATTGTTATTGTTTTTGAAGCAACCAGATTTTTTCATTAGAGAGAAGCATCGTCTATGAAGGAAGACTATGACCTTACATAGTTACATTGTAGAATTATCTTAGAAGTGTTTTCTTGTGAACTTCAGAATAGCAAGCAAAATCCTATATCTGCAATAAATCATAAATGGAACACAAACATAACAATATACAAATAGAATATACAAATAGAAAAAAGCGAAAAGTGACTGCTAACTTTCCCGCAAAAGCATTTGTTTCCTAGCTGGTTTATTTAGAGATGTCAAGTAGTGAACTTTTCCCGGAAAGATAAAACAGAACAAAAGACATACCACAATAAGCAAATCAAAGTGGAAACCTATAACTTAGTAGCTTTGACAAACTTCATCCACAAAACAGCTCCTTTTCATGAAAAGGAAAACTTCAAAACCAAAACTATATGTCCAACATCTAAGCTCATTCCTACTGAGAAAGAGTAATGTTTTTTTGTCAAGTGTTTATTTATAAAGGCTTTCTTACCAAGATACAAATTGTAGAGTGTTTGCCATTGATCTCCAACAGCTTTCCCATAGTTTTATTTCTCATTAAGTTGATCTATTACCAAATCTACTTGCTTTCTTTGCAAATTCTTTCATTTCAACATCTATAGACTATGTATTTGCTGAGTAAGAAGAGGGTTATGGTCCAAAATATCAAAGAAAACTATTTATAAATACAATAAATAATTTATCTATATAATTAAACCAATTAACTGTAAATTGTGATATGAGCCAGTCCCGTAACATAACCAGCATATACACATA
>NC_027750.1:52012230-52013423 GCF_000695525.1 Brassica oleracea var. oleracea | reverse complement strand
TGTTCACGATTGATTTCTTTGTTGAGTAACACACCTCTTTCATGAGGTTGCACACGAGTCTTATTTCTTGACCTTTTCGTGTGACACATGTTTATCCTTATGTAACACTCACCCTCTTATGTGTTTCCTCATTCAATCCAGGCAGTGATCAATACCTCAAACATGAAATGGGGTAACATCTCAGTTCAAGATGAGTGCCCTTCACCAGTGAACCAGGAAAGCGAGATAACAAGAGTCAGGTGACAGAACTTACACAGTAGAACTTGTTGACTCAAGGTGTTAGTGAGGGTGTAGCATCGACGTACGGAGTCCATCAGTTTTTTACAGTGACTCTTCCCCCTTCTTCAGGTCTTAATCAGAGTTCCATGATTCCCAACGCCTTTCTAAGACACAGAAAGGTGTTGTGATCCAATGGTTTGGTAAAGAGATCTGCAAGTTGTTTCTCAGTTGGGACATGCTCTAATATCACAATCCTCATTTCCACTAACTCTCGCACAAAGTGATGTCTGATATCCACGTGCTTCTGATATCCACGTGTGCTTAGTACGTGAATGCTGAACTGGATTTTTAGACAGATTTATAGCACTCATGTTATCACAATGAAGAAGCATAGGAGCAGAGGTGATACCGTAATCGACAAGCATTTGTCGCATCCAAAGGAGTTGCGTGCAACAACTTCATAATGCAATGTATTCAGCTTCCTGTTGTGGATAGAGAAACACAGTTTTGTTTCTTGCTATGCCATGAGACCATGTTGTTTCCCAAGAAAAAGCAACCACCCGATGTGCTGTGTCTGTCATCTAAGCAACCTGCCCAATCAGCATCACAAAAACCTGCAAGATTCACATTAGTCTCAAATGTATAATGAAGACCAAAGTCAAGGGTGCCTTTCACGTATTTGATAATACGCTTTACTGCATTCATGTGAGACTCTTTTGGTTTAGCTTGATAGCGAGCACAAATCCCCACACTGAGGCATAGATCAGGACGACTCGCCGTGAGGTAAAGAAGACTTCCAATCATGGCTCGGTAGAGTTTCTCATCAACTGGTTTCCCATCGCTATCTTTGGAAAGTTTGGTTGTTGTGCTCATAGGCGTTTTTGCAGTCTTACTTGTTTGCATTCCAAATCGTTTGATGAGATTTTTGGCATAGGTACTCTGTGACACTGTGATTCCATCGGTTAGTTGTTTGA
>NC_027750.1:51977784-52011300 GCF_000695525.1 Brassica oleracea var. oleracea | reverse complement strand
AGTCTTGGTCTTTGGCTTGACATAGACCCGATTTATCACATAGCACGCAGTGTTGATTGCTTCCGCCCAGAACCCAGATGGAACACTGTTTCCACATAGCATTGCTCTAGCCATTTCTTGCAATGTTCTATTCTTTCTTTCCACAACCCCATTTTGTTGAGGAGTTCTTGGAGCGGCATACTGATGACGGATACCTTGACTGTGACAGAACTTGTCAAACTGCTCATTCTAAAACTCACCGCCATGATCGCTCTTGATCTGAATGATTCCTCCTTTATCCTGTTTGAGCTGAAGAGCAAGGATTCTGAAACTCTCAAGGGCATCAGACTTGTTGCGTAAGAAGTCCACCCATGTATACCTGGAAAAATCATCGACCAATACAAAAATATATCGCTTACCCGCAATGCTTTCAGGAGTTATAGGACCCATGAGATCCATATGAACCAGTTCCAATATCCGTGTAGATCTGATCTCTGAAATTTGTTTGTGTTGTACCTTGACTTGCTTTCCTTGACAGCATGCTCCACATACTGTCTCTGTTTGTTTCTCCAAATCAGGGACACCTCTTACTACTTCAGCATTTACGAGTCTGAAGAGTCCATTTGTGTTCATGTGACCCAGTTTCTTGTGCCAGAGATCAAGTTTGGATTCAGCAGCTGCAAAACACACATTGGAAGGTCTCCAAAGATAGCAGTTGTTTCTGGAACGAATACCCCTTAGCATGACATTGTTTCTTGCGTCAACGGCACGACATTCCTTGCTGTTGAAGATAACCTCTAATCCCTCATCACAAAGTTGACTCACACTGATCAGATTTGCCTTAAGACCCTCAACAAAGTAAACATTTGAGAGTTTAGGCACATCAGGTCTGGAGGTTATTCCAATTGCACGGATTTTGCCTTGTCCACCATCTCCAAAAGTAATTTTTCCACCTCTGATGAATTCGAGTTTCTCAAGGTAGTCTTCATTTCTAGTCATATGCTTTGAGCAACCACTATCAAAATACCATGGAAGTTGCGATTGTGATGCTTCTTCAGCAGAGGTATAAGCAACATTACTCATGATCTCTGTGTCTACTTGCACTCGCACCAGGTTGCAAACTAGATCATGTTATGCTTTAGTGTGTGACTTAACAGAACTGGTGTTTATCTTAGAATCAGTATTCTCTTTGAAGTTTGGATACAGATCACGTTTGGCTATCCATACACAGCCGTAAGCAGTTGGTTCGGTGAAGCACAGGTTCAACCTCCATGCTCTCTCATACTGATGTCTTCGAAAGTAACAGAATCTGGCGTTGTGTCCTCGTTTCCCACAGAAATGACATCCGTTTCCAAGTCTTCTTGGCTTAGGAAAGACATTCTTGTTTCTTTCAACAGGGACTCCTTTCTCTTCAGGTTTCTTTTCTTCATTAGGAGATTCTTTCACAAACTTCGTTTCAGTATCCTTTGAGGTAGATCCATTATATCCCAAACCGGTGTTGAGACTCGGGCACTGTCCCAATGTAAGTATGTGATCAAGAGTTGCAGTACCAGATGAGAGCATGCGGACTTTCTTGTGATTTTCAGTTAGTTGACTTTCAAGTAGCCTACTTCGATCAGTCTCTGCGGCTAAGAGATCACTCAATCTTTGTACGTGTGCTTCAGCTTCTTTACGAACTCGTTCATGTTCTGTCATTTCTCTCTTTAGTGCAAGAACTTCTTGATCTGACTCTCGGTCAATTGAGTAAGTTTTTGTCTTAGTGGTAGGTTGGTCAAGTTCCAGTATGTTAACCTGAGCTTTCAGCATTGCAGTCTCTTTGAACAGTGCAAGGTTTTCATGGCTGAGATCAGAGAACTTATTGAAGAGGGACTTGTACTCAGCTTCAAGATCTTGCTCAAGATCACCGTCATCCTCGCTGTCAACATCAGTATCTTTTCCACTTTCTTGACCAATCAACGCCATGAAGTTTAGATGCAGCTCACCTTCATCACTGTCGCTATCAGATTCCATGTCACTGAAACACATGAGAGACTTCTCTTTCTTGAGAATACTAGGACACTCGCTGCGATTGTGCCCAATGCCTTTGCACTCAATACACTTTAGCTCTTTTCTCTTAGCTAGAGGACACTCGCTTCTAAAGTGGCCGTAACCTTCACACTCATGACATTTCTTGGTGTTCTTGCTAGACTCCTGTCTTGAGTTCTGAGAACTACTCCTTTCACTGTCATTCCGCTGATAGCGACCACTCGATCTACCATTCCCTTTCTCCATGCGCTTGATATACTTGTTGAAGTTTCGGGCCATTAAACTCAGATTCTCTTCAATCTTGGTGACACGACTATCCTCCTTAGACTCAGCAGTAAAGGCGATGCTCTTCTGATTTGTGACTTGTCTGTCATTCTTCTCAAGATCATGTACCTTCAGGATTCCTGAGAGTTGATCGAACTTCATCTCATCTGTGTCTACAGCAAGTGTGAGTACCGCTTTATAAGCCTCGAACCGTGGAGGTAAGCACCTCAGTAGTTTCTTCACTAAGTCTTTTTCTTCATACTTCTTACCGAGGACTGATGCTTCACTTGCCAGTTCACTGATCTTGCATATGAATCCATCAATTGGCTCATCGTCACTCATTCTCAGGTTTTCAAACTTAGAGGCTAGATGATCAAGACGTGTCCTTCTCACGCTGGTATTCCCTTCAAAGTGATTTATGAGCGTATCCCACGCTTGCTTGGCAGATTCGCATCCTTGTATGATCTTGAACTGCTCAACATCTACTGATGAGAATATGACAGTTAGAGCTTTTGAGTTGAATTTAGACGCCTTCTTCTCACCATCAGTCCACTGGTCTTTAGGCTTTGGACCTACAGACTTATCTTCCAAGACAACAGTAGGAGCACTCCAACCATCTTCTACAGATGTCCAGGCATCTTCTACAGATGTCCAGGCATCTTCATCAACCCCTCTGATGATGTGTTGCATCCTTACTTTCTAGTGACCAAAGTTGGTACTGTCCAGCATGATAGGCTTATGAATGTGTAAGAGTTCCTTCATGGTGTCCATGAAATCCGCAAGATCTCAACCTGTAAGTAGTACTTGATACCACAGAGGTTTCCCGCTCTGATACCAAATGAAAGTTCAGAGACACTACAATTAGAACCTTACACAAATCTCTCAAGAACACTTGGTATCAGAGCTCCTGGTTACATGTGTGTATAACGCATCAGCTTTATTGCATTACACACAGGGTTTTATTTATGATTATCTAATTCAATAAATGGAACTTGATTTGGGACTAATGCTTTAAATTGAGTGGAATTAGGGTTTTCCGTGTGTCACCCCCAAAAACAGCTTCCGACACATCTCTTCTTCTCTCCAAAGTCGAAACATGCAACCTTCCCGCAGAAGCTCTCGATTGTCTGAGAAAGTAACATCTGCGCCGGTTTCCTCCGCCGCATGGCCCTCTGAATCTTCCCGAAAATGAGTCCGCGAGCAGCGCCGAGAAACACCACCGTCACCACCGTCACCACCTGCTGCAGTTACCTCTTCCTCTGATGATGAGGTTGAAGCTTTCCAACCCAAGGAGCCACGCTATCAAGCAAGTCGTGCCTCTTTCCAGGCACGAAATCAGGAGAATCCCGATTTGCTTCGCTCGCACATCACACCGGTCTCGAGTCGGTTTGTCACAAGCAATGCAGCTGAAAGGTATGAAAAGTTGGCTCCCCGGGGCTTCGTGATTCAACAAAGGTTAGATGTGAATGATGAGAACTTGTCTGATGTGAAAAGAGTGGTAGTTAGGTCCGGACTGATCTATACTCTAATCGACTGCGTTTTGTTTCACCCAAATGTCGTGAAAGAGTTCATTGCGAATCTGGGGGCTGCTGAGAATAGAGAGGATGGCGTTGCTGTATTTCTTCGTGGATCTATGGTAGATTTCTCACCTACACTGATCAATGCTCTGTATCTGATTCCGGGATTTGAAGAGGATCCTGACTACATGACTGCTGACATCGATGTTGTGTGCTCGTTTCTGACCGATAATCGAGTGCAACGTTGGGAAGACATGAGCTCCAAATACCTAACTCGGACAAATCAGGTGCTCTACAAGCTCGTGTGCTCCAACTGGATACCTACGACTAACTACACTTCAATGATTCAGGAGCGACTCAAGTTCCTCTACATGCTACATCATCACATGAGTTTTGATTTTGGTCAATCCGTTTATGATCAGATCATCAGTTTTTCAGCTAACGTTAGCACTGACAAGTCTCGGAGGATCATCTTCCCTACGCTGATTCAGCAAGTCATTGACTATCAACGAACTGTGTTGTCTTTTGAAGAAGATGATGAGTACACAGGATATCCGAAGCTCGTTGTCAAAGACATCAAGGCAGGTCGAGGACAGGGTGCTGATGCTCGATCTGTGGATCTTTTGGCTGACATTGAGCGAACCATAGCTGATCTGAAAAACATTCGGATTCGCTTGAGGAGTAAGGGTGTCATACTTGTAGTCATTTCTTGAATTTTATGCGTCTCTAATCTTGTTTGTTTTATCTTAATGTGCATCTACTCAGGGGGAGAATACCCGCAGTACACACAACAGCCTTCACGGGATGAGGAGGTTGTAATGGAGCAGGACAGTGATCAGAGTGAGAGCTTCTGAGCGAATGGAACTCTGTAGTGAGAGTTTCTGAGCGAATGAAAGTCTGTAGTGTTTATGATGTTGCTATGTTGCTTGGATGTTGCTTCATATGTTCTTTTGAATTAATATGGCTGTGTAATCTGACACTCTTAAGCTTATCAATATGTTGTGTTTCTGGTTTCTCAAATTTCAAATTTGTTCAATACAGGGGGAGAATGAGAGACAGTGATTCAATAATGCAGGGGGAGCTGCGATCATGAGATGGTGGCTAGAAGAGCTTGAATTGACTCACTAAGAACAGCACTACATTAGCAAGACATTGTTCTGTGCGTACGACAGGCTCTGATCCTGTGCTATTGGCGACAGCGATATCTAGTTGATGTTAGGACAGCTGGTTCTAAGTTGAGTAGAGTGTCACATTCAGATAAAAAGGGGGAGAATGTAAGCTCAAGATTGTGCGCGTGTTCGAGCTGAGCTAAGAGTGTGTTACACAGTACGGTGATCGTGTAACACAGTATGGCGAGTTTGTTACGAGTGATGACGTGTCACAAACTTATGGAAATAGAAGATATTGCTTGGACGTGAAGCAAAGAAGATCTTTTAGTTTGCAAGATTTTAGGAAATAGAATATTGTCTTTTTCGTGTCTACTTAATGAGATAATCTAAGAGAGTTTTAGGTTAAGCATAATGAGATAATCTAAGAGAGTTTTAGGTCAAGCGTTAAGTGAGAAAAAGCTAGAACAAGAGGTTTGTTCTTGTCGGCTACAGAGATCAAGTAACATGTGTTTAGCTTGGGTCTCTGTGATTTAGAGATTAGAAATTGGTCCGTCGCTAGTCGTGTGTGACTGAGCATAAACCGGATTAAACAGATCTAGGAGGATTGTTTAAAAGATTTCTAATATACAAGAAAGTGTTCTTGAGAGATTTGTGTACGGTTCTAATTGTAGTGTCTCTGAACCTTCATTAACCAGGTCTTAAAAGATCTCAATCGTATAAAACTTGTAAGACAATTATGTCTTTTATGTAGTGCGTATTTTGATTGATCTAATTTTCTTTTTGAATTTTTTTATATGAGCTTTACTGATAATAAGTGTGAATAAATACAATCAATTTAGCAATTCATGATTACCTAGTTGCGCAGAAAGGAAAGATAGAAACATCTTTGGGTATATTTGAGAAAGAAGTGATCGTTCTTCAAAAGAATCATGTACTGGCTCTTGCTACCAAATTAAATGACGTACTCATTTAAGAAAACCCCATGCAAGGATTTACATTAAGAACACCAACTTTTTTTTTTGCAAACAAATTAAGAACACCAACTTGGTATTCATTTTTGACAATTCAAATTTCAAAAGTTGATAGAAAGTGACAAAGTGAAAGTTACTTGCTGATATAGCGCAGCAAGATCTTTTCGGAATTCTTGGGTGCAAATCTTCCCTTAACAACCAACCGTTGCTGCCCATTAAGCGAACCACTGGTACCCAGCTCAGCAAGCAAGAAAAGAAAAGAAATTCATTAAGTATGTGTGAGCTGGAAGTACAAAAATAAAGAAGACACGTACCATATAGAAACCAGCATATACTCAGAAGTTGCACCATTTGGAACTTGTGAATCATAAACGACAAGTCCAGCCTGCAATTTTTAATGACATGATTAGTTGCAGAATCCACAAAATTGTAGTACTTTTCAATCGAAAGGAAGACAATCTTCAAACACAACTTACTTTTGACCACTTGCTTAATGGATCTAGATCAACTCCTCTGTTTACATCAGCCAAATTCCGTCACTGAGTCTATCCAAAACAAACATCGCCATATAATTATACGTCAACGATTGAGAAAACTTACTTCAAGACACTCCACAGTATAACTATACAACCAAGTTCACCTTAAGTGTGTGGACGTATAGACGTAGGCCTTTTCTTTCAAAAGCTTCGATTAGTTCCATGAGTCAACAAGAGGAAACATCTGCCACAATACACCAATTCAACATATGTGAGTAACAAAATTAGCTCACACATAGCTTTACACCAAAAAAAACCAAAAAAGTGTACATAAAAAGTGAAGTCAGCGATTAGCAAAAAACCTGAACCAAAATTCCATAAAGAAACTCATTATAGCCGTAATAAGAACCAATATCAGCCTTAATCTATTCAACAAAATCCTTCTTCTTCACTCCTTCTGGCCTCAAATCCTTAAAATTCGAACAACTGAACACATAAAAGTAATATCAAGCTATAAAACAAAGGCTAGTTCCTTAGGAAGAATCTTTAAAAGAAATAAAACTTGAAAAAAATTTCTCACTCTCTTTTATCCTCGTTTGCAAGGTAGGAAGATCTGGTGGCCCACTTGACTCTTCTTCAAGTTCCTGGAAAAGTAGATCAATAACAATGATAAGACACCTAAACTTATAATGCTCCATTGATCTTTTCAACATAAACCAACCAACAATTGCAAAATAAATTTTTTTAAAAAGGAATGAATTTGATTTGTAAAATTCCAAAAGATTGAACCTTTTTGGTTGGTAGACGAAACTCATCAGGTTGTTCCTTTATGTTCATATGTAGTTCATCGCCTTTTACGTTCTTCATCAATAGCTTTACTTTTACCAGATCCTGCCATTGCGAGATCAAATCCATCAGAGTCAGAATCAGAACCCAAAGGTTCCTCTTCATCATCGCTACCATCAAGAAAGTCGTCGGCCAATGGCTCTGTGTCCTCCTCCTCCTCGTCACCATCACCATCTTCTTCTTCTTCATCATCATCATTAGAAGCTTCAGGCTTCTCATCCGAAACACCTTTCCTCTGTTTCTTCAACGGAGGCTTATGGGATTTCGCCGCCTTCTTAAGCTCACGTGTAGTATTCGACTTCGACCGATTATAGAGTGGATGAGTCTGTGACTTAGCTTCTTCTTTTTGCTACGCCTAAGAGCAGCCATAGCGACGGCTTCCACGACTTTGGGTTGACGTGAAGGAAACGAAGAGGTCGACATCGTTATTGGGTTAATGAGAATAACATTTATTGGCGAAATTAAGAGGAATACGTTGAACTATAGGGGAGGTTAAGAGTTGAAAGAGTTGAGAGATGAAATCATGGTGTCTGCAGACAAAGATTAGCCAAGAGTCGGAGACGGCTGTGTTAAAGAGTTGAAGAACGATAACAATAAATCTCTAATAAAACACAAAACGCAAAGTTTAGTTTCATCACGAAAACCCAAAGTTTAGTTTCCTGGGCCATTGACATGGGCTCAAAAAAAAAACTAAGCCCAACATTACCAAAGCCGTGCTGACGTGTCAAAAATGACTCATTGGACGATTTTCCTATCCTACGTGGACAACCTAACTGAGGCTTATATCTCCTTTTATTACTTGTTTGATTTTACGTGGATCCGTCCTATAAAATAAAAAGTGTTGTTGGAGATAGTTTTAGTAATGAGAACTGCCTTATTATGTTAATAAAAACTTAAAACTGCATTTAGATGTAATATTTTCAATTTTCTTCTGAGAACAGGTTTAGTTAAAAGTTAAGAGATGGTTTCTTATATTCCGCTAAAACCCCGACCTAAAAATCCCCGGTAAACATCTCTACGTGTCTTCTTTTAGCTTTGTACTCCTACTTATTAAAAGGAGCACACTGCACACCATACAACTTTATCTTTTCTACGCTTAAATATACAAACAAACTTATGTAGAGGGGTTGGACTGCAGCCAATTTGTTTAATAAAAAACTCTAAAAGTCAGAACTCCTGTTAATTTGAACATATAAATGTACCCAAACTTTTAATAATATTAATTACAGAGAGTTTGGCAGGCCTAGTAACGTGAATCAAATCACAACTAATTAATTCCTTTGTTTAGTTGTGCTATTATTCATCGAGTAAAGTTTATGAAAATCATGTACCACCAATCCTTTAAGTTATTGTTTCTCGAGATAGTTTTCCACAAATAATATTTGTTTAATCTTCTATGCATGAGGTTTCTGGATATCAAATTAATCACTATTTTTTGTCGTCAAGTGATATTCAGGATCCAACAATGTATAAAGTGTCGATGCTTTTTATAGTTTTAAGTAATCTTTAGATCATTCATTTTGATTGGTTTCTTTAAGAAATCTTCAACCTCTCAAATTTACATTTGGCAACAATCGTATTAACTCCATTTCTTGTAAATTCCTTATCAGAACCACGCAAAATATAATTCCCCATGACATGACACGTGAGCTTTCATTTCTCAACGTTCTACTCTTGAGTCTTGACCAGTGTAATTAAAATATAATTTTTTTTGGTAAAGAAAATATAAAATAAAAATTGACCAGTTACATACACATAAAAATGACAACCATTTTTATTCAGCCAACTACATTGTAATTCAACCCACGTAAATTAAATCTAAATCCAGAAAATTAAATAGAGGAAAAGAAGAATTCTCAAAGAGTATAGTGGCAAAGAAAAAAAAAGGAAAATACATAATCGAATCATACTCTTTTTTGTTTTTGTTTTTAATAATAAGTTTAGAGAGGAGATCACCGGAGTAGCGCCGTGCGTACAACGCTTCCCATGTGAGCCACAATAAAAATACCACCACGTGTCAAAAGATCTCCACTTGTGACCCAACTACGCTACTCCGGTGGCGAAACACCACCGAAGACTCCGGTAACTCTCCAAGATCAGCGAACAAAGACTCATCCTCCTCACCCATCGGGAAAAACACCCCCACGTCATTCGCCGCCGCCGAGACAGCCGTCTTTTTCTCCGATGAGAAAATGGGACTCTCAAGAATCGTGGAAGAAGTAGTCTCCATCTCACTAAACCAAGCAAACTCGTCGACGATGCAAGACGGCGTCGTTTCGATCTCCCTCCCCATAACCATAAGCTTACTATTACCAGCCTCTTCCAGCTCCACCTCCTCGGGTACTTCTAGTTCAGGTTCGGGTTTGGGCTCGGGTTTTGGTTTGGGTCCGTGTCTAGAAGAAGAAGAGAGAGGCCAAGGATGGTTGTGCTCAGAGGTGTAAGTGATGATAATCATAGTTGGATCGTCTCTGCTTCTCTCGACTTGCTTCCTTGCCGGACAACCTTTTGTGCTACTACAACGGTAATAACCTCTAGGGTAAGGAGATCCCTTAATGGGCTTTTGGCCGTACTTACGCCAGGCCCATGAATCTGACGGTGGAGTTGTGTCTCCTTTGTGCCGAGATCCTTCTATTTCTTTCATCGGTACGTTCACTACTCTCTTCTCCATGGATCTCCTACTGTTATGTATTAACAAGTACATCAATATACGAAATATATATATATATATATATATATATATATATATTTATACGAATATAATTTTGTTAATACTAAGTAGTGTTTTATGATATTATTTTATAATTTGAATCAAAGATGTATATTAATTTTTTCTATGTACCTTCGCTTAGGTGAATGAGAAGAGATGACTGAGTTGAAGGTTGGAGAGTTTGGTGATTCGGGTCCGGTTTCTTGACTGCTTTCATGATCATTGTAGCTTCTTGCCATATCTAGACCTCGCTTCATGTTTATATTTTCTAAAGACTATATAGTTGTATATTTACAAAGATTGAGCTAGAAAAGAAGTGTCGATCAATGATATCGACCAAAAATCAGGTATTTCGTCGATCTAGATCGCTTTTTGGAAGAGATCTGAGTTGCTGAGGGGAGACGAGGAGTAGAAGTAGAGAGAGATAAGAGAATAGAAAATGGAGAGAAGGTGGAGACGAAGAGGAGTTGTGTATGAAAGAGGACGTGCGAGCATATGTCAATTTAATCTCTACTAGTTGTTATTTTAAACAATAATAATACTTTATATCCTTATCATTCAAGAGATGGACCCTGATTAATTGTTAGTTTATAGATAATTATTTGTCTATAAGGCGATGCTTACATATGATCACACCCTTCCTTTATGGTATAACAAATTTATTAAGTTGTTTGAAGATGGGGTTAGGTATTAATAGTATACACTTATTTTGTTTTTGTCTTTATTCACCACTGTTCAAACCTTTTATTTAACAATGTGTTTAAATGATTCAAAGATGATTAGATTCATGGGGTGGTGTAGTTTGTGTGAACAAGGAAATGGGAACAGATATGATCAAACCATTGGTTAAAAGATTTGTTTTAGTGGATCTAAAAGTCTATTTCTATCCTTTTCAAGAACTTTTACACTCACAAAAAGTTTATTAGTGTAGCATGTATGAAATCAGAAAAGGTTTTAATGTACTTGTCAAATCCGTAATAATGTACATCTTATTCATCACATTTACGCAATTGAATTGGTTATATATCTTGATTTCTTAGCTATCGAATTCTAGACAAAACCTTTATGTTAATGTCGACAAGACCTTTTTGATCATCTATTTATTGTTTTGAGCATTAGATTGCATATATAACTGTATTATATACTCGATCCGTTCCTAAAAAATCTATATTCTAGAAAAAAATTTTGTTTCAAAAAAATACATATTTTATATTTCCAATGTAATTTTTGTCAACTAATAATGAGAAATTATGAAGTTCAAGAATATTAATTGCATTTTTTTAAATTTTATTGGTTTGAAAATATAGAAAATATAAAATTACAAAAAACTATACATTTATAGCTAAATTTTAATATGATTTATTAAAACTGTGAAAATTCTAAAACATGGATCTTTTAGGAACAAATGAAGGAACAAATGAATTATAATTTTATGGATTTGTTGGGCATTTTGTGTTGGCAATCCCAAAAAATCTAAATAAGTTTCACTCCAAAGTACAGTACTGCCAAAACTATGAGTAGAATATTAAAATTAAAGTTCTTGTGAACTTTTCCTTCACCAAAAGCAACATCAGCTGATGAACGCATATATAATATATAGTTAATCATGTCTGCGAATTAATAACTAAAATTCTTATTTCTAATCATATAGATAATCTTATTTATGTGTGATGATTATCGTTTACTGATCAAAGTTTACCCTTTCTTTGCGCTGATCTCAATTAGAGACAATAAAATGGAATATATGGACTGATCATCTAATCCGTTGTAAATGATTGTTTTTTAATAAGGAAAAATCTCTCCTCCTCCGAGAAGAAGTATCACACACCAAAATTTTCACTAGCCAGTTTTGTCATTCTTCTTGATTTTTTGTTTAAGGTAGAGTATCTTTAACTGCACTTCATTTTTCATCATAAACACTAATTCAAAGTAATAGAACTCATTCTAAAATAAAATATAAAGTAAAACTATACTCAAAATACATTAAAGTAACTGTATTCATTATGTTTTCATTTATCACTCACTTTTTTAATTTCTAAAATTAGATATGGTGTGAAAGTTCATTAGTCCAGTGGTTTAATTAAAATGTTCATTAATACTTATACATTCAAAAATTTGGGGTTCAAACCCAAGAAAATACAACTTATGCAGATTTTGGAGAAAAAAGTTGCAAAAGATCTTCAGTCAGACATGTATTCTCATAAAGTGATATAATTGCCGGCTATAAAATCGTCTATATATATAATATTTCTCATCGTTTAATAGCATAATTAACCAGTTAAAAAAATCAGATATGGTTACAATCTACAAAAGGAAATGAACTTGATGAAATTTACCCCCTGCAAGAGACATGGAGCTCCAAATTTAGGTTGGGAGGTACGTCATCCTCAGGGTCCATTTTATTCTCGAACAACTTCCAAGACTCTGATTTCTCCTTCTATATACTTTCTCTGTTCTCCTAAAAAAATTAGATGCTTAAATCAAGCAACATCTAAGTTAATCTACTTATTAGGAAGTTAGTGGATTTATGACTGAGTTACCTCGTCTTCGATTCTCCAGTCTGTTATTTTGGTGGTTATCTAGATTGAAGATATTACATTTTCAGGAGGCCGAGTCTTTCTTCCTCTTTTCTCTCTCCTAGATTTTTTTTCTTTCACTTGAGAGACTTATAGAAAACTTATTGTGCGACTTTTTTTCTTAAACCAGGTTAGGAGACTATTGAGATGTGCCATCAGCGATTTTTTTCACAAGTATATACTTATGACTAAACCGCAGTATAGTGGATTCTTTCGTGTTTGGATTCATGCCGCTTTCGGTAGAGCCATGGTAGGGTGAATCTTTTCTTGTATGTCCTGGTGGAATATTGAATTTAGAATGCATCATCTGAATATATAAAATACACGTGAGCTGAAATAAATAACTTATGTTGCAATTTAGAAAGTATAAAATTGACGGCTATTAAGTTCTAGTTATAAATTATATAATCATTCATGATAATATATTAGACACAAATGAATATTGTTGGTAAGATTGAAAAAGTAAAAATAATCGAAGGAAAAATCAAGTAGAGATAAACATTTTAACGTTATTATTTTATAATACTATGGTCGGCCCGGGCTACGCCCGAGTTTTTTATTTAAATAATAATTATAATCTTATATTTATGTTATTTTGATATATAAATATTATATAAATATAAGTAGCTAGATAACTATAAAATTATAAAGTTATTTTTAATTATTTATTCTTTTTTGTCTTATGAATTTCAATTAACTCAATTTCTTACAATAAAATTTTCCGTTGATTTATTTATTGAATGAAACTTGTGTAGCTTAAAATCATGCATGCATTTAAGCTGAATCGAATCTAAACTAAACCGAAGTAAATCCGGTTATGTTATGTCGTTTTTCTTTGAAACAAAAGGCTCAAAAGAAAAGATCCAATGGAAATTGAACGCATTGCTTCCTGTCTATTTTCCTTTTAAGTAAAATCTGTATCTCATATCTCACCAACACTCATGTCTCTGCGCGTGTATGGCACTTCCATTCATGTTAATTCTCAATAACTAATTAAAAAATGAAATAAAAACCTTTGATTACTTCCATTATCTTCTTATGATTCTTTCGGAGAAATCTTTGCTTTGATAATATCTATATTTCTTTAGACAAAAAAAAACTATATTTCTCTTTTGATCGAGTCATAGCGGAATTGAGAAACCGATCTGATTTACTCGCCACTGCTTAAACTGTGGAATGTTTTTATTAATTAGCTTGATTTTCTTTTTTAACCTCTTCAGTGTTGTTGCTCATCATCCTCGTCCCTCTGCCTCTTCATACTCTGCAAAACCCATCGCCAATAATTTTAAACTCTTGAATGTTATTGAGTTACCGGAGGTGGCGGCGAAATGAACCGTCACCGTTGATATCGCCTCCAACCAAGGAGAAGTCAGTAGCATCCAGAAACTCACGGTACGCTCCTTCTTTTCCTTCTCGTTTCCAAAGTTTCAGTCTTTACATATGTTTTCATTATAGTGGCTATCTCTTTGTATTTGGGCAATATCAAGGTGTGAACAAAAAGCCCACTAAACTGTAAACAATTATGAAACGCAGCAGTCCACATCAAAAGTTAATGAAATAATGAGTTTAAGGCAAAGAAGACATGTGTCGCACTCACAATCAACGACTTTATGACGTGACGTCATGTGAGAGAAGCAAACATTTTTTATATATATAGATAGATATATAGATGTTCCCATGGAGAGACAATATACAATCGAGAATTTTAAACTGCTTTTTTTTGGACAACTGTTTTTTTATACTTTTAAACTGCTTTATCATTAAATAAACTAGAGGATTTTTCCGGGCTACGCCCAGATTTTTTCGTATAATAAAACTTGGGTTTTTTAGTATTGAGTGGGTTTTTTTCTGGTGAGATTGTATTGCAACTCTTTTTATATGTACAGAGTAATGCATCTCTTTTAAAAAGGATGGTTGCGGCTGAAGTTATTGATTCAACTGTTATTATATTATTTTGGTAAGTGGTACTAAATTATTCTGCTGGAATTTGTATTAATTTGCATATTTCATTTTTTTGTATTCTAAGCAGTTTTTATGTTATACCAAATGTTCTTCGATATTATAAAATATGTTTACAACTTATGAAATAAAAATTGATAGCTGTATACTTCTTTTAAAAAATCAGCTTGGCCGGTTAATAAACCATAGGAAACCAAAAAATATGAACATCAATTATAATAAATGATGTCAATGTATATAAATTACAAAAATTGATGTTACTATTTATATATGTTTTCCCTTCTGGTTCGATGCCATCAAAACTGAGCAACATACTCATGAAAAGCTTTGCAGTCATGTCAGACTCATGCACCTCAACTTTCATCCCTCCATTCACAGAAACATAGCAAGCACGAACCTAATTTTTGCAAAACAAAATCAACTTAAACACAATCCTTCATTCCCCTTTTCGTACAAAAACAAACAAAAAAGATTGCATCTCTTAATAAATACACCTTATCCAAAAGTCTATCGACCTCCTCTGTGACAGCTTGAACTTCTATAATATTGATCTCAAAAAATATTAAAACCATAGGAAAGCAAATAGGTGCAACATAAGAGAGAATTTCATTGCCTGCGTTAATTTTACATCTTCAGTCCTCTACTTCAGACTATATAGTATCTACGTCTATACCATAATTTTCATATAAGAAGTAACTTCAGTGATTGGGGAAGCAGCAAGGCCAGCCCTTTCTCTAGGATCTCTGCGGTAATACTTCCCGAAATAAAGAAACGTAGCATAGTACCACACAGGTGGGAAGACAAACTCCAGAAGAAAGCTGTTGATCATCAAAGATAATAAAAAATCAGCATTGGTCTTAGACCGATTAGAAAACGGAATAAAAAGAGAGTACATAAACTACTCACAAAACCATCCGAGTCCACAACCAAAGCAAGAAAGGGATTTGTCAAATACTCCAGTTCCCATGTCGTCTGCGTCTTTGATAGCTGTATATCTCCTCTTTCCACAACACATCGCTTCTATTAAAAACAGAGACGCATCATCTCTTCTTAGATCATGGTCAGAATATGTTGAAATCTTATAATTATCCTAATTTGTCAAGCACTTGTAAGCAACTACAACAGCTACTATATACCCAAGCAGTTAAAGAAATATTTTGCCTACATAACTGATTCCATACTTATAATACCATACCAAAATATTACTGTCTTTTACACTACAACAGTTTGTTAGAGGATTCAGAGTGATGTGACTTTTCAAAAAGATCATATTTGGTCACATTCGTGAAAGGAGTGATGGACCTAACAAAAAATCTTCTGGCTGCTTAGCTAATACAGCCTTCGACGTCCTCTTGCTCCAGTTGTGTCATCTGCAAACCCATAGATAGGGAGACCTCTTCCTATAGGTTCTTCATCTCCTGGTAGCAAAGGAACCTCCTTCTGAAGCATCAAGAGTTGGTAGATGAGGTTTGGGAAAATCAGGTTTGTGTCTAGTCTGTTTTGCGGGTCACCTCGATCACTTGGTCATACACAAGATGACCAAAGTCAATTGGCTTGCGTTTGGCTACAGCATAGAGAAGACGGAGTCGGTTTTTCATCATTGAGTCAGTGTCAGAACCTGGAAGCCAATTCAGTTCACAAACGCGGTATAGAACTTGGAAAGGAGTAAGTAGAGAGTTGAGACTGAATCCCGTCCATCCGGAGCATTGGCCTCCGGTGAGGTGTGAGATGGCTTGCTTCAGAACAACTTCTCTCCACCCAAAAGAGTGATTAACAGATGGTGTCATCATCAATTGATTGATCACAGAGGGGGTAAATTGGAACACATGTCCCCGAATGAGAGCACCTTCATCATTGAAGGGTTTGTTTGAGATAAACTCTCTCACAACCCTGGGGCAGAACGGATGCATATGCATCACATTGTAAGACCATCCTATGCTATCGATAACCCTAAACGCATTATCTAAAGAAGGGTCCTTAGGATCTAAAGAACCCTGAAGCGTAAAGCCTCAGAGAGAAAGATAGAGGTACCCTATAGCGGCTTCGGGATTATGATAACGGCGAGAAGAACCTCTGATGGCTGGAGACGTACTTGAGAATAACTGTCGGCTTAGTTGGAGGCGCTCATCGAACGATTTGAACGGGATTCAAGGCCGGTACTGATAGCTTTCTCCGAATGAGGATCCGATCTCACTAAACCGCCGACGTCTTGATTGATGAGTAGAGGAGTGTCTCGGTTCTGTCATGGCGGTGAGGTTTGATGAGATCGCAGTCGAGAGATGGAAGACGAAGGTTTCCCGACTTTCCAATTGAAGCACTCAACTTTCCTATTGAAATCGTTGACAGTTGGACCGTTTTCATATAAAATTAAATTGGGCCTGGCCCGAGATTTAGCTGAGTGTTGGATTATTATAGTTTACATTGCTGTGATTTGAAAATGGGTCAGCCCATGTCCATAATATGTTTTAGAATTAGGAAAACAGATATTTGTATATTATAATGTGTATGTAAAGAGTATTATTAAATTGAATTACTATAAAAAATATTTTATTTGAACTTGAATTTATTGTGTATTTTTTTTTTGTATTTAAGCAGTTTTAATAAATAGATCATTTACTATTTTAAATACTATAATTCTAGGTGATAATCTATGAAAAAATCAAATTTTATTGTTTATTTTAGTTAAGATTTTGTTATATGTTGTACACAGGTTTTGTCCAGTTTGTGAATTAATTGAGAGGATAGAATCTTGCGGAAGAATTATTTGAAGATGTAATATAAAAAGTTATTAAGACAGGAATTAAAAATAGAAAGATGTTTGGAGAATTTTTTGTATCTCTATAGCTTTGATTCATCTCTATGGTATTAGTCCGATGGGTAGTTTATGTTCACCTTGAGTTCATCATTTGGTTGACTTGTACCGTCTTTTGAAGTGTTTGATTTGTTTGATTGAGGAGTCAAAGAAAAATCTCGTAGCTAGCGACGAAGAGAACTGTAGTTTTCCTGCAGTAGTACACTTGAAATTAGTAGTAAATTAAAATTTAGATTAATAATTTATATAAAGTAGAATTGCCACAGATTTTAGGTCCCTAAGAGGATATAATGTAAGATATAAATACCAGAGTAATGTTTCGTACCATAAGAGTCGCAGTTATCACAACCACCTGTTTGTTTAAATTCGAAACCAAATTAGTTTTATGAATTTTTATTCATAAAAGTATGTTATCATAATCCATATAAACTTACAGTCAAAGAACTTCGGTTTGAATGTTGGTCGATCGTTTATTAGATGAACTGGGAAATAATCATAATTAGAGTAATATCCAATACAACATATTAGTTTGAAATAGTGTATAACTTATAACGAAGACACACCTTTCGATTTCGTTCGTGATCCGAGCGGACATCCTCGTTTCCTTTTATTCGTTATTCCAGACGAGGCTTCTGCATTTCAAAAAAATAGCTAAGTATTTATTACTATCAGAGTTAGTAAGATCTTAATTTACATTAAAAATTAAGTTTTTTTATATTACAGTACGACCTCTATAAATTATTAACGTTGAGACTTTGAAATTTTATTAATTTATAAAGATATTAATTTATAAAAGTTTTCTTATTTAGATTCCTTGCTTCAATATATATTTATTATAAAATAGGGAAAATATTTGATTTAGTGTATAGACATTAATTGTTATTTTTTGAGATTAGACATTTATCTTAATTTTATTATATTATTTGGTATATATAGTATATATTGCATAGAACATAAAATGTGGTTTTAGATCTAATATTAGTAGATCTCATCAAAAATATTTTAAGTGATAGGAAAATATAAAGATAATTCCTTTGTGAATATAAAACAAATAATTTAATAATAGGTTCTACTTATATAAAATATGTATATATATAAATTACCAATTTATAATTCTGATGGAACCATATATTTACATAAAAGTTTCTAAAAAATATTATCTTATTATTTTATCGGTTCGTGTCAAATTTAAACCGGCCTAAGTTGGGACCGGTGAAGTTTATTAATTTATAAAGTATTAATTTAAAGAGTATTAATTTATAGAGTTTCTGCTGTACATAGTTTATATTATAAAATGAAAAACTTACCAAAATTTTATATAAAACAACTGTATTCAGAGAGCTGTTATTTCGGAGTCAACTTATTAAAATTATTCTCCGTAAGCGATTAAGGAATTAATAAATCATAGTAACATAATTTAGGTTGAATCAGATTTGGTTATATAAATATGTGGTACTTTTTCCACTCCATTTGTAAAAGATATCTATACCATTAAAGCAAGATCCTCATATGTGGTATTTTTTGCACTCCATTAGTCACTTTGATCAGAGTAATTTTGTATGAAATTTTTAAAGTAGAATATCATATTAGATTAATATATTTTTTATCTAAATTATGATAATTGTAAAACAGTGTTAGGATTAAAATAATTATTGAATGTAATAAGAAAAGAAAAAGTATTATCGATGGCTATTGGTATTTACTGAAACAATGGTTTCATTGACGTAGGAAGCAGTAATGTAAATATTAAAACAGTTGACTGGTCTCGTTTGTTGTCTTGTTGTTTGATCCCATGTGGAGTTATGCCACCAGGCTTAGGTTCGCCATTTATTCCTATTTTGGAAGCGTTGTATGATATCGATGTCGTTGTCATAAACTTGTGTAGTTGTGAGTGATAGTTTCCATGTAAATGTGAAATATTTATAAGTATTTAGTTTGACATAAACTATATGTTTAGCTGATTACCTTCATGTAGCCGTGGAATGATACTTGTGACGATTACGATTTGGTTTTTTCTGGTAGATATGTGGTTTAACTCCCTGATGTAGATATGTTAGTACATGTCTAAATGCAATCCAATGATGATCTTTGAATTTGTGTTGTGGTTATATATATATCACTTCCTTGGATGAGGCATATTCGGCCAACAACATCTGTGGGAACAATTTTTTCAAGTTACAAAAATAGAGAATTTATTGGTATGTGAGATAGGTTTTTTTTTTTTTTTACCTGGGAGGAAGTTGGTTGCACTTGCTAAGCTGATCAACTGGGGGTAGTGCCGGGGACGGAATATGTATGAAAGAATTGGTGGAATGTTTTCTTGAATTTGTGTAATAATTGTTGTCTCATTGATATTGATTATGTATGGAAGAACGGTAAGCTTGTACCGTTGGTTATTGGGAAGAAGATTAAAATGCTTTTAAACTTAATTATTTTAGGTGATAATCTTCGATAATTTGGAGTTATTTTATACTATTTTAATCCAAAACGCGTAAGTGATGATGTTTAAGCTGTTATTTGTTTGATATGTCAAACTTTTTTGGTTGTCCAAAGTACCGTCGATCAGTTTTATGTATTCTCTGTATAACCTCAACTCTTGCAAATATAAAACAAAAACACAACCCACAAAATCATACAAAAATAATAACCTAAATCTCTTGAAAATTTAAGTTTGTTATAAATTATGTTTAGAAGCAAAATAGTCATTATCATTATTAAGAGCAGATGTTAACGTCTTAAAACAAAGAAGCGAAAATCATAAATAAGATGGTGGACTTTTTGACGAATATGATGATAGATGTGATGGATATTCTCGTGTTGGAGAGCCTGAAATTTATTTTGAAATAAATCAGTGAACATAGCTTAGTATTAGGAATCAATTAATTAGTTAATAGAGCAGGGAGACGTACTTGGAAGTAGTGAGGTATCCATCATCAGGGAAGAAGTTTTAATTCTGATTCATTTCTGGTGGTACCTCGAATACTGCATAGCAGATAAATGTGAATTATTAGCTAGATAACCACTTTAGAAACCTTCCATGAGATTCTGAGTTTTCAATTTTACTTACTCTCATGGGAGTGAAGGCGGTTGAAGATTTCTTTGTAGACTATGTTCTTCACTTTTTGTTTGTGTGAGTCTTCGCCTTTGATGATTTTTAGTCCTGCTTTGCTTGTTACACGTGAGAGGGCCACGTACAGTTGACCATGTGCGAAAACCGGTCTAGGAAGATATAGGATAACCTCTTTTAAGCTTTGTCCCTGGATTTTGTTGATTGTCATTGCATAACACAATCTGATAGGGAATTGTCGTCGACGTAAAGTGAACGGTAGTTTTGTATCCCCATGCAAGAGGACTATTCTTGGGATCAAAACTTCATTTCCAATGTGTGAGCCAGTAATTATATCTGCCTTAAGCACTCTTTCTTGTTACACGTGAGAGGGCCACGTACAGTTGACCATGTGCGAAAACCGGTCTAGGAAGATATAGGATAACCTCTTTTAAGCTTTGTCCCTGGATTTTGTTGATTGTCATTGCATAACACAATCTGATAGGGAATTGTCGTCGACGTAAAGTGAACGATAGCTTTGTATCCCCATGCAAGAGGACAATTCTTGGGATCAAAACTTCTTTTCCAATGTGGGAGCCAGTAAATATATCTGCCTTAAGCACTCTTTCGCCTATAGGATCATACGGGTACCATTACATAATTCTTTTGTTTTGTTTATGTTCCACAGAAGCATAATCGGGGCTCCAACTTTGAGAGTGAGTTTATGAGAAGGCAATCCTGCAAACTCCATGGAGTTGAGATACTCAATGGCGTATAATGTATCATTTTGGTTAGATTGAGTTTCCGAAACCTCAAAGCTATCGTAACTGTAGTTGTCTTTTGATTCCCCGCCGGTTTTGGAGATTGTATACGCATTAATTTCATCGACTGTATCATTTCGGGGGGTTAGTATAGCTTTATCGGTGCATGAACTTTGGGAGGCCTCTATCTTGTTGACATCACCATACGCAGCATCGACAACTTCTTTTAATGAGTCATCCTTAATCTCTGGGACCAATGAGTTGTCGACGATTATCATTTGGTCGTGGTAGCCATCATCCTCATCTTCTTGTCCTGATTCTGTTTGACCTTCACCGACCTTGAGAAGCCAATCAGAGAACTCTATCTCGTCCTCGTTGACTCGCATATTTGTCTTCAAAGGGAACTTGTGGCAGCTGTTCCATAGATATGAATGACTTATCAAAGCTAAGACAGTATCAGCTCTACTACCTTGTGGAATTACTGGTAGGATCTGTCTAAAATCACCACCTAGCAAAACTGTTTTTCCGCCAAAAGTTTGATTCTTTGCGGGTGGATTTTTCATAGACATTATGTCCTTCAAAGTTTTGTCCAGTGCTTCAAAGGCGTGATTGTGCGTCATAGGTGCCTCATCCCAGATTATGAGGTCCGTTTTCTCGATGAGTTCAGCCAGCATCGTACCTAGTTTGATGTTGCAGAGCTTATCTTCGTCGAGCTTCAAAGGAATATTAAAGCGAGAATGAGCCGTTCTTCCATTTGGTAGTAGCAATGCGGCTATTCCTGAAGAAGCAACCGGGAGAACGATTTGTTTTCTCGAGCGAAGTCTAGATATAATGGTTTGATATATGAATGTTTTTCCTGTGCCCCCTGCGCCATATACAAAGAATAGTTTTCCATCCTTTTATCAACAGAGTCTAAGACTGATTCGTAAATCGCACGCTGCTCGGATTAAGTAAGTTGTAATGACTGTCATGTCTGAGTGTTTCATCGGCAACATCGTAATCAATTTCTTGGTTCCAAAAACTGTTCCCCAATTCTTTTAGCAAAACATGTTTAATCTTTGGCATCTCTTTAATATCATTTAATGAGCGGTCCTACATGCGCGATCAACTTTTCCACTTTGATTAACGTGTATTGCTCAAGGGTCTCATCATCCAGTTCTAGATTTGTGTGGCCTAAGATCCTTTGTGTCTTGTGAAGTATGTCCTCGCTCATTGATTTCCATGAGTGCTCCCATAGTCCTTTAGGGCTTGCAACGAAGCAATTGTTTAGGAATGTGACAAACATATCACGGAGTTGGTATGGGGTGGCTGTTCTAGCACCCTCCGACATACTCTCGAGCCATTCAACATCATCGTCCAAATAGCCTCTTGCGTGGCAAACTGATTTGAAGTCGGGGTATTTCACGTCGTTGAACGTTTTCAGCTCGTCATAACTTCTAGGGCCCTTAATCTTATTAATGAGGATCCTCAGGTAGTATCGATCCCCTGCTGATGGATGGACAACCACTATTCGCCCAATGGTTTTTCCTTTCTTACGTTCAGACCAGACTTTGGTACTGTTGTTCCATACGAAATATTCTGGTATTTGCACATAAGTTAATGTCCGTGCAAATGATGACCTTCTGCATAATACCATGCATTCAGTAAACGTTGTCTTCTCAATACCTGGTTTGCGGATTACACGGCCGAGGTTATCAGTTGCTTTAATTGTGATGGTATGTTCGCCTTCTAAGTGAATGATAAGCTTCTCAACTGACGGCTTTCTTTTGTGTATGTGGAATGTGAAAGTCCGCCACATAGACTCACAAGCTGATAAATACCGAGCATCGATGTAGTCTTGGATCTCATTCCGTTGCTTAATCACTTTTTCCTTTGGTTCACCAGAAGCCACTGTGTCAGAGGTAGTTGCCGTATTTCCTTTTTCAATAACTGCGGATGCTCTGTCAACACCCTTGGTTATGTACTTGAATAAGTACTTCACTGCACTTGTACGATTACACCATTCCACATTAATATGAGCCTCGTACTTCTTTAGGAGCTTAATGTTATGAGGTACAACAAACGTGTTGTTTACGATTGACCCATTTTTAACCACAGACTCATTTTCATTACGGCGGCGACGATATAATACATACCCTGATTTGTCAATCGAAGTACTGCCATTATACGACCGATGATACTTTTTTTTGCACAGGTTATTTTTCATACACGGTGACTTCGGATTAATGACACCACATGGACCATGGATCATGTGTTTTGTCACTAAATTATAAGCTTATGAGTCTTCTTCTTTGTTTGAGAGCTTGGCTGAAATAATCTCATCTACTTCTTCTGAACTTGGTGTTCTGGAAGAGTTTCCAAACCACAATAATATATGTGCATGAGGGAGGCATCTTTTTTTGAACTCCATTCTGTGGAGAGCTGCTGTGTATGGCTTGAAGAAAGTTCCTTTTTTGAAAGCCTTTAGTAGCTGATCTAAATTCATCTTACAGACCTGACATTCAATGTCTGGTCTATCATTGGGGGAGTCTCCACCATATCTCTCAAGATGTTCTTTAATCTCTATCCAGTTAGGATTGGCCGTCATTGTGATAAACAAATCTGGATTGCCATATTCTCTGCAGATAGCCATCGCATCATGGTATTTCTCAACTAAGTATCAAGGTCCGCCGGTGAAACTTGGCTGCAGTATGAACCTTTGACCAATAATTTTAGCATCGGTGTCGCCCTTGCTAACAACATCGAGTACATTACTGTAGAGCTCGGCTCTCAAAACATATTGATTATTCCTCGCCCATCTTAGCCGATCTTCTTCGATTGCCGTAAAAACGTCCACAACATATTGATGGAGGAGACGACTCCCTTTAACCAATGTCATCCCCTGGTTAAGACGTGTCTGTATCTGAGCAGCGTAGTACTGGCGTATGGTTAGGAATTGCCTTGTTCTCGATGTGCCCGTCTCAAGATGTAATGGGATCTCGGGGTGAAATCCATACTCACCATATGGAAAGAGAAGAGGATATTGGAGGCTCATGTATAGAGGGTGATCGTCACGTTTCTGCTGCAAAGTGTCAGATTGGAATTGGACCACTATATCTCGTACTCCAATTGTTGATGACATATCCCCTACGATAAGGCCTGCGACCTCACTCATACTCGGAAGATCGTATTCTTTACCATTCCATTTATCTGAGAGCAACCTAATATTAAACTCTTGCCCGCTGCCTTCGTAGTAGTCACGTGCCCGTCGGAAAAGCTTAGCTAAACAGTTATTCTCGTCAATCATCTCGATGAGGTGCACTAAGGTTGTCTCATCAAGATTACCTTCTGTTGAGGTTTGGCCCATCGCGTTTAAACGGTTCCTGACTTTGTTGCCAGTATCAAATATATAAAGTTGGAGATATTCGGGGGGACGGCGTTGTCGTGGTATAAGCGAGCCAATTCTATGGTGGGTTTGACCTTGGATCCGTATAGTATAAGGTCCGGGAGCATGCACCACACTATAATCCATTTTCATACCAATGGAGGTGAAAGCCAGTACAGAATTATAGACTTGGATGATATCTTAAAACCATCTAGACTGAAGAAGTTCTTCTAACAGGGCTGGCGGTTGCTTGATCGGTGGAAGCTTTATTTGGCCATGGTTACAGGAAATTGTGAATGTTGGTTCACCTGTTCTGGAGTCTTTCCCAGTGCTCTCCGAAGTCCACATTAATGCACCACATTTTGTGCATTCTACGATGGGGTTATCTTCGGCTTTAGATGTGGAGCATTTATCTGTGGTTAAACGTGTTTAATTTGTTAAGACATAGTGTGTATAATATTTTATAGTTAAAACCGTTTAATATTTGGTAAGAACTATAGTATAAATTTTATGGCCTCTAATATGTAGGACCAGAAGCACGTATAATTTATATGGCCACAGAACAACTAATTTTGAAAAACTCATAAAGTAAAAATTCTTTTATGATTTTAAAAATCCGCATTGAAGGTTATTGGCAACCAAAATTTATCATCTGAATTAGCTAACATTTATTGGAATTGGCTTCTAAATTATCATGCTCATTCTCGACACTGATTTAAAATATTAGTTTAAAGTATGTACCTTTCTTCGCAGTTTTTGTTGGGTGTATGCCATGGGATTCTCGTGGAGCATGTAGACCTATGCGTATAGCATATGCAGATGAGACGTATAAGTTTATGTAATCGTTTCTTAAGTGTTTTATGGTTGACAGAGATAGTTACCTTGTGGCAAGGATGACGTTCGTTTGGATAGCAAGATGGCTTTTCTCATCCCTCGTGCATTTTTGTGGCTCACTGGTTAAATTGTAAGCGATCCATTTAAGAGAATATAAGCATAAGACATTGAGGAACAATAATGTTTTTAGCCTGAAAAGAGGTTATACCATAAAGGTCACAGTTGTCACAGCCACCTATATGATTAAATTACATAACTCAATTAGCTAATCAATAGGTACTGATGAAGAATATATTGTTATAATCCATTTAAACTTACAATCATAATATTTGGGTTTGAACGTGGGTGGATCACATATCTGATTGACTACAAAATACATTCATAATTTAAAATAATATGTTTGTGGAGTAGAAAATAATATATCTTCAGAGTAATGACACACCTTTGGGTTTGTTGCGTGATCCGAGTGGGCGCTCTTTCTTTTATGTGTGATCCCGATAGAAGTTTCTGGATGAATAAAATTTAGGAAGTTGTTTAATTTTTTTTGTCCAAAAAAAAAGTCTTGAATAGGTTGGTAGATGTTAATATAATTAATTTGCAAATTCTTAGGGCATTTGTTTTATGAAGAAATCACCTAATCCGAACCAAGTTATTTTATAAATTGGGGTGACCAAAATTCAAATCTTGATAGTAACTGTATTTTTTATTTATTTATTTATAAAGTCTAAATTGCCTAGGTAATTGTATATAAAAAATGTCTTATATGTTTTTGAATTTGTATCTTAGTTAGATACATAATTTTGGAACTAATAATTTAGATACATAATTTTGGAACTAATAATTTAGATCAGCCAATTTATTTGGATTAGCCAAATCATATAATTTGCATTGATCGTATGTTAGATTTTACATTAACTTCTTAAATTTTTGTTATAACTCAAAACCTTTTTAAACACTATTTTATAATTCGTATTAGATTATATAAGTTCATGTTGTCCAAAAATGTTTCTATGTTTACAATAAGCATGATCATGTAATTATACTACAATATAATTGAATTCCATTTTATTAGCTTAGTAAGACCATATATGAGTTTTGAATTTTAAAAATATTTGCATGTTTTATATGGTTTTAGTAGAACCATTTACAGATACTCCCCAGATTCTCCAAAACTCTTTACAGTTTTTTAACAATCTTGAACACATTAATTTTTTTCAAAAAAAATCTGTCAAGCCAATCAACGTTGATAAATTTGATGCTTAAAAACAAAAACTGGTGACAGCCGTTTGTATTATAAGTGTTGTGTCGATGGAGTTAAGTATCGTTACTTATACTATATGAACTATTTTCAACTCCATTAAAAAAACATTACTTTCTACAGAAAAGTATTCTTGTACCTGCAGTTTCCAAAGGGAGTGGTTGAGGTGGGTTCTCCATTCTTCTTGTACCTCAAACCTAAGAGAAACGCGATTGTTAGTTTCAGAGCTGGATTATGATTTGTATTTTGTTGGCTTGTAATAGAATTCCTTACAGTTTCGCAGTCTTTCGTTGTATTGGGTTGGTTAGAGCTTGGTATGCAGTTCCTATGGTGGTTTCAATATTGATAGAGATGGGAAATGGGAAACAGAGAGTTGTGTTTCTTCCGTTGGGGTTCTATGATACTCTTAGAAACACAACTTGAAAGTGAACATGTAAATCTTGAAAGAAAAACGGAAGCCTCAATGATACTCTTACCATAAACGCATTAGTAGGAATATTGCCTATTTATTGAATTAGATTCTCTGAATATCAAAAACAGAAGCGTTAATTAAAATATCTTTCTACGTTACTTACTTGTCCATCACGCATATGAAAATAAGGCAATCTTTTGAATTCATGCATTGACAAAATTGATTTACACTTTGCGGATGTAAGTTTTACCTGTCATATATGTTCCTCAAACTATACCATCGTAATAATCATAGATTTCTAAATATTTAGCTAAGTAGAGTGATCCTAAAAGCAGAGTAATAGTGAATAACACATGTTTAGCAACTCGCAATCATCCAAAATTAAAAACATGTTGCAAAGATATAAAACTCTGAAAAGTTTAACTGAAAGGAAGTCATGAGCCAATTAAAAACTGGAAACAAATACTTGATCTGCAATGAACCATGCAAGTTTTAGTAGACGTACGGAAGCTCTAGTTCCCACGCTTAAAGCGTTTAGCTTCCTCTATCTCATCACTGTCACAAGTCCTCTTACTCCCCTCTGCAGAACCAAGACGGCTTTTGAATGTTTTCTCCGAAGTTGCAGTAGTGTGGTCTTCCTCCGAGGATATTGTGGCTGCTGGAGCATCTAGAGGGAGGATCTTGGTCACAGTAAGAGACCGGGTCTTGCCAGATAGGTTGTGCTCTGTCACTTTGACACAAAATTTGTGTCTTTGGCCGATGGTGCTGATCAAAGCTTCCGGGACAGGCGCCTCATGGTTACATTCTTGGTTTCCGTTAGCCTGACATTCAAGTACAACAGCATCAGGTCAATACTTTAGAGAACATTGTTGGATGAAAATTTACCTCAAAATAGTTTCTAACTAATTCTGATGCGGGCTTCCCAGTCAACTCACGACCAGCATCACCAAGTAGTACAAAGGAAGCTTGGTCACTGTTGTCATTAACTGATATCTTTGAACGGTACATGTTATGAAAGAATCAGAAGATAATACCAATAAACCACAATTGAATATCCAGTCGAGAGTACTTACTGTGCAACTCTGGCCACGTTAACCTTCCCACACTTGCTGTTTGTACAAATCATCGAAGTAGGGCCTTTGGTAACCTTAGTATGGCACCCACTGCACGCAATGTAGTACCAAGTAGAGCCATGGACGACGTCATCGATTGTAGCCGTGCACTCAAAAAAAGCATCCTGCGAGAGTGTATAAGCGGATAAGCTTTGCTTACTGATTAGACATATATAGATTGAGTTTTACCTTTGCAAATTCCTGCTTGATGTAGGAGAATATTTCCCCTATAGTCATTGCCTCACGTTTAGTTACCACCTCTGCATTAACCTGCTCAGCAATAGCTGGATTAGAGCCCAACCTGAGACAGAGTAGAAATTATTAATCAGTCAGCCACTGCAATGATGTAACGCGATAAAGAGTACTTCATTTAGATAAAGAGCAAATGCAAAACAGATTAATATTTACCAGCCGAAGTAATCTATAGTAGGTTGGACATCGTAGTCCATAAATACACGCGAGGAGGACATTGAGGTGAGGGCAAGAGTACCTATTGTATCAAGAAAAATCCATTAAAGAACACAAACTGCAGATACTTAACTGTAATAAACCTATATTAAAGATAGAAATCCGTACCTCCGAGAGTCTGTGCGTTAACGGTCGTGACCAGTAACACGGTGGGTGTTTTTTCGTACGAATTAAACTTTTTGCAGAAGTCTCTTGCGGCCTGATCCCAAAAGTAAACCTTCATCACAGGTCCACTGTAAAAAAACGATTCTGAGTGTTTAAGAAGAGTAGAGAGACGTAGTGTTTAAGAAATTATGAAAACCTACTCATGTGATTGGACATGAATCAGAACACGCCTCGCCTTTTCTATCTCCACTTCGTCAAGAACACAGGCCTCAATGATACTCTGGCCATTAACCAACTTCATGTGGCCAACAACATCTATACCATTGTTCATGAAGAGTGTAAGTAAAAATAATAAAATAAATAGTTTAAAGTACTCAACAAATCAATAATATTCAAGAGCTGAGAGTAGCAAGTTCTGATACCTAACGCTACAAACCGAACAAATGAATTACATTCATCAAAATTTTATTCTTTCAAGACTGACTTAAGAGAACAACTAAGTCAAACCAAGAAATGTGATTATTTCAAGACTGACTTCAGAGTACGACTAAGTCAAACCAAAACTCTCAAACGTTTACTTCGTTCATCAAGAAAGCCTAAATACGACATCTAATCATCAAGCAATGGAGAGATTATTTCAAGACTGACTCCAGAGTACGACTAAGTCAAACCAAAATTCTCAAATCGTTAACTTCATTCATCAAGAAAGCCTACATACTAAGTCTAATCATCAAGCCATGCAGAGATTACCATAGAGGTCTCCTTTGAGATAACAGCTGGATTGAAATTCTTCATAAGAATGGAACCGGAAACTGTCTTCATCAAAAGGAGTCTGACAGTCTAGAAGAACCGACAGTTCTGAATTCCATGAGAACGACACGGTCGCGGTATGATCACAAACCCGGAACACCGACTTGTTTATGGATCCATAGAAGTTGTTGAGTTTGTAGACAGACCCTCGCTTCATCTCAGGCAAATATTTTTCAATACGTCCTGGGGAGATGAATCCTTGAATAATTGTTCCCTGCAAAGAAAAACATAAACACAACCTAAATAAGTAAGCAAGGAACGTCTCTAAGTAAATAATCGGGAAGATCTATATATCTAGGTACTTGTTCGTCGATGAGCAGCATCTCCAACCCAATAAGCGTCTTTTTTATTGGGTTCCAAGCCTCCCAGAAATGGATAAGCCGAAATCGCAACTGAGATTCGTGGTGACCCAGTGACACATCTTTGAAGAACATGACTTTGTCATCGTAATCGGAGGAGACAATTGACTTCCCATTTGGTTTCATCGCCATGGATCGAGGTTTGAGCGATTTTAGGGTTTTGATTTGCAAACAGGAATGAAAGCAGTATATAAAGAAGGAGGAAAAAAAGAGCTGAAACGAAACCATAAAGAAGGAGTATTGATGGATCGATTAAAACTCAGTCGAAATGGTTTACGGGGAGAAGCCGAAGTGGCAGAGGAGAAGAGAGAAGACGAAGTGGTAGAGGAGGCGAGAAGAGACACGCGACTTCAGCTCCGCGTCGTAGACCTAGGTCTAATTATTAGATGATCTAAAAGCCCAATCCCAAATCAAAAGAAACCCACACACATAAGTCAATTCAGAAAAAAATTTAAGCCCAGCCCGAAAACGAAATGTTCTGATTGGAGAATTATTTATGCTGACGTGGACATATAGAATTGGAGATTATCCCCTTTTAGTATTGTGATGCGTTGTTCGCCTTACTGGACAAAAAATACCTATATAGTTACAAGATTCTTTTCAGATAAATAGTTTATTCATATCAACAATGAAAAAAACAAGTGGTATGAACATTTCGCGTGTTGACTTGGCTTCTTATTGCCGTCATCTTCATCATTTTGTCCATTTTGAAAAACAAACGCAGCCCCTATTGTCGATTTGCCATATATCTACAACTTGCTAGAATCCATTCAATTCACAGATCTTAAAAACATGATAATTTTATAATTATTGTAGAAGTTATATGTAATTAACTAATTAAACACACACACAAATTAATAGAAAGTGCCACTAAGAGATCCATGATTGACCAAGAAACAATATGCTAAGTTTAGATATTTTTAGCTAAACATAAAATATACCAACTATCTCATAAGTTTTGACAAGGAAAGTTGCTGATTATTTCAAGAAATTGAAATGTATTGATGCGTGAAGCAATGCGGCTACAATATAAATGAATTCAACAATTATATAGCCACGATTTGGCAACCTATATTTATATATGTTATAGGTTGACTGCATTAAAATATCTTATTGGTGGCTTATCTCATGGAATATTATATTTTTAAGAAATGGGATTAATTGTTTGGCATCTCTTAGACTCTGAATTTTCCTAAAACCTCGCCGTGGTTCTTGTACAACATGTCATGAATTATTTTTATGATTTCAATATTTCTAGATATTTGTTATCCTCTTGTACTTTTTTCCAACCAATATTTCTAGATTACCATAAGTATTTTCATTGCTCCTAAACTTATTTATTCTGCAAATGCAAGATTAATCTAATGTACATATATGATTCATGCTACATTAATCATGTATGTCATAATGGAAGCTATACTGTTCTAGGGATCTCTTAGTTTGATAGAGTGAGTTTAAATACACAAAAATACGCAACAGAAGGCGACATGGAGATATTCCTTCAACCTCCCAATACATCACTGAATCATAGACAAGAATGTACGCAACAGGCTTTAATCTCTTTGAAGCATGTTAAGACAATAGATATGAGCATGGTCTCGTGCTATGGTTTGCAATCCGATGAAATTTTGCAAAACTTTCCGCCTTTAGTTTTACGTGCTTACAACTATATGGATTTATTGTAAACATGGTTTTAAAGATAAATACAATTTCTCATTGTTTTAATAAAATAAACACAAAAAATACTAAGGGAACATTGTACACTAATAGCAAATGATTTTATACTCAAAAGTAATCCTATAGATTAGTAAGTATAGTTTATGATGCTGCTGAAGCTTGGTTGGTGGCAATGTTTACGACTTGAGCAGAACTAATTCCCTTTTGTTAAAAGTGTTTAAAGTAAATTAACTTTCTTAGAGAGAAAATATCTGTTAGCTTTGTTTTACAGAACCTTCCACTTAATTGAAAATTATATTAGGTTTTTGCAAGTATGGTGTGTTAAAAAAAGGTTTTGCAAGTATGGTTTTCGGTGAGGGTCTCCTCGTCAACGATGGACGTTTCACTTTTCTCATTTAAGCGAGCCGCTGCCTTTGGGCATTCTTCCCTACATTTGTTCATATTTATTCTCGTAATGGGCTTTATATTCTAGAGTGGGTATTAAGTAATACATGGTTTTGCTCTTGTTAGCATTTCTGTATAATGCATAACTTATAGCAAAAATATATTACTCTTTTCTAAAAGATGTATGTTTATGTGTCCTTACCCATATTAACAAAACATGATAAATTTTGATAATAAACGTATTATTTCCAAACTACCTATTTTCACAATTTTAAACCAATAGTATTTTAAAAAATACAATTAATGTTTTGAAATTTTACAATTCACCATTATTAACTTATAAAATTGTATTAAAAACTTCATCAAAAAACCTTTAATTTAAATATTTATCTTTTACGAGTAGAGGAAGTATTAAATAAGGTAATGAGTAACTGTTGGTGATGAAGGCAATGTTTCTCCGTACTGACCTTGGCTTGAGCATAAAGCATATCCAATGTGTGAAGAGCAAGAAGACAGCCACTAAGAAAATGGATGAAAACAAGGAAATAAAATAACTTCAATTGAAGTTTTTTCTTGTTAAAATGTGTCTCACCTTCTATATTCATACAAAGAGGAATAGATATCTCCACACCCGGATGAACGTAAACCAATGCTACACAGAAACAAAGAAAAATAGAATTTACTTCTGTGCTGAGTTTGATCGGTTGATCACATATAATTAGTTGATTTATTAGCGCAGAAGAATTACCGGGCAAATCTCCTTTGGCAGAGAACTCACTACAAAACAATGCATAAAGAGATGAAAAGGTCAAGTAATGTTTTCCTGCCAATAGAGATCTTGCCCTGTAATGCATTTTCACCTTTGATACATATCATTCTCCACAATTGTAACCTGAAAAATTCAATGTTTGTATTTAAATACAATCTTGGAGAGAAGCATATTCCATGGTACAATGCTACTGGAATGTAATTAATACTGAGGTTTTATTCCGAGAATGATCTTTTCTTTCCCATAAAATTTCTTCAGGAATTTTTTTTTTTCATGCCACAAGTTTTATGCTTGGACATTCCTAAATAAAGAGCACTACACCACTTTTTCACGATATTAGAATCCGTAGCACACAACAAGTTAAAGTAAAAAAATCGAACATGCATTTATTTCAGTTCACAATATTCAATCTTTATTTTTAATTTAAGGAGTTAGTAGCAATGTATATTTCCTAGCATGTGCTAATCTTGAGAATTAAACATGGCTTTATAAGTTTCTTCTATTTACTACAATATATTATATACTGTCAATTTGTTCAATTTAGAGCTCTCAGCCCAATTTGCCTGATTTGGAAGGGTTTCTACAAGACTAGTTGAGATGTTTGTGACTTGAATAAAATGTGCTTGAGACCACTTGTTTAAGTGTTACACTAGATTTGGACCCGCACAATCGTGCGGGTATTAATTTTCATGTCTATATATTTAAATGTTTTATAATTATTTTAAATATAACAATTTGATAGTTTTCGTGCTATAAGTTAATTGATTATTTCAAATCATCACATATATTTGCTATTTTTGTATTATATATATTTTAAAATTATTTTTATTCAATTATTATGATATTGATCCGTAATTCAAAGCACTAGGTTTCTTTTATCAATATTTTTTTTATGTTTATTCATTTAAGATAATAA
>NC_027750.1:51976448-51977605 GCF_000695525.1 Brassica oleracea var. oleracea | reverse complement strand
TATATATATATATATATATATATATATATATCTATTACTGTATAATAACATTAATTTCATTAATAATTACAAAATTAGTGAAAATATTTATATACAATTTTTGATAATTAAGATATTGTTATAATGTTTTTCAACACATTTGTTAAGAAAATTAAATATATTTATATTTATATTTTAAATTAAAAGATATCAAATTATAGTATGATTTAAGTAGTTAAAAGATTATATATTAGCATTAAGGAAATACATTTAATAAAAAAATTAAATGATGATCCAAATAAAAATATCACATATGAATCAAGGTGAGTTTGTTAACCAATCCGAATTTTTAGGAGTCGATGTTATATTAGGAATAATATATTATTAATCCATATTATTAGTAATAAATGAATGATAACTGATTTCTAGTAAGAGTCTATTTTTAAAAAATTCACACATGAATTAAGGTTGTGGCTTCTGTTTTAATATATAAGATATAAAGAAATGACAACAAAATAAAAGAAAGTTTAATTTGGAAAAAGGAAAAGAGACGGTAAGTAATTAATTATATAAAGTAGAAAATGATTCTCGAAATGGAAGATCCGTGGGAATGTTCTTTCTATTTTATGAAGTTTCAAAATGAAGACACATAAATTGCAGAAGCTCGAAACTGCAATTTACATGCACTACATAATTATAATACTATACAAATAAATATATACGTTATAGCTGCAAAATAAAGTCCAATCAACTTTGTAAAAGATCAACGATCTAATTATGTCACAATATAAAAGTACACTAACGCAATTGACAATGGATATATATAGTCATTACTTTGGAGATTCTTTCTTTAAAGATCCGTTCATTTAATTATTTTTTCCTATTAAAAAGGAAGTAAAATATAATGAAACTGGCATACTTTGTATCATATTCTTGTATCACTTTTAAGATTTGAGCTTTTTTTTTAACAATGACTCAAGACAAAACGTTCTTAGTGGCAGGTATGTACAGGATATTCTTAAGTATATCCAACTATACCGTACATCAGAACTCTCATACATTTACCGTTCGCGAATTGTAACCATCTTCCGTTATGCTAATAATAAGCGTGCATGATAGTGGAATCCTTATGATATATACGAGTTCTTGAGATTGTACATTTTTTTTTTTTTTTTTTT
>NC_027750.1:51972924-51976220 GCF_000695525.1 Brassica oleracea var. oleracea | reverse complement strand
TAAACTTTATGGGTTGAACTTTTTATAGTGACTGGGTGAGGGGCTCACCCCGAAGGGCCACCTCGCCAGAAATCCCCGTAGGGATTTTTTAGCTAACCCAGTTCCACCCCGCTGTCCCTGAGTATCGAACTGGCGACCTCGGATAGTCGTGTGTGAGAAACGTTCAGTACTGCCGCTAGGCCACCTGACGTTCTCAAAATATTATGGGGTGAGAGAGAGAGGCACGAAATCAAAAAAAGCGATTTATACATTGTCATCTATTTTTTTGTTGTTGGGCAAAACATTGTCATGTAAATAAAACTATAACTTAAATCATCTTTGTTTGTATTTAAAATATCAGAAATTCCTACATTTAGTTTTAAATTTCAAGAGTTAATACAAGACCGGCTTTGAGCTCCGCCTTGGGCTCATTAGTCTATTATTGTTCTTGTGGTAAGGAAAGATCGTTGCTAAAATAATAGTTGTGATGCATTGCTAACACATTTTTATGAAAGAAAACTTAAAACATGTAGAAATCAATTTCTGTATAACGCTTTTATTTTGGTAATTATTCCAAAAGAATATTTTATGAGGAGGTTCCGAGCTGGAGTTGAATTACAAGGAGTTTGTCCACTTGACATTGCGTTTAGGATACTGCATAGTGCATACATATATGCTCTAATGAAACATGGGATGTGCCACCGAATATGCTAATATATAAGTCACAATGTGCATAAAATTAAACCATATACACTCTATATATAGTGTTGCTGTGGTCAAAATTTAGTTATAACTCAAAATAAAACGAAACTATAGCAAGGAAAGATCGATAGTTGGGAAGAGAGGAAGATGATGCATGGTTGAGTTACAGGGCAAATACTCCATTGGCAGATAGTTTTCACTACATCTATATTATCTAAATATTAATAATGGTTGATATGTATGAAAAAAATGCTTTACTGCCAAAGGAGATTTGCCCAGCAATTCATCCCATGCAAAAGAACATACGAGTCATCTAGCACGATCACAAGAGAAAGGTAAAATATTTTTTTTTATTGACCGGGTGATTGTGGTCGAGTGGTAAGGAGACGGGACTGAGACGCCAACACGTTTCAGGTTCGATCCACCTGCTGCGCGAAACTAAGTCACAATTATCCTGGTCACCCAACACGGATATGGGCCTATGCTTTAGGGCCCATTTGAATATCCGGAGAGAGGGTCTATCCGTGGGCTGCACCTCCCCTTGGGGATTAGTCCGGGCCTCTCCATGGGCCTGGGATACCCCAGGTTAAAAAAAAAAAAAAAAAACTACTATAAATTTATAAAATAGCATAGACGCACTTATTTACTATTGCTTAAATACACCTGAAATTTGGACTTCCCCTACGTATAAATTTTAATCCCCCTTCCCTGACGGCTGACGTGTTACAATATTTATGTAATATATAAAAAGTTTGAGAACCTAATAAATGAAAAACGTGAATCAAATCGAATTATGCAAGGCACAAGTAAGTCGTAACCATACGTGATACGTCAAAATCTATTTATATACAAGTTTGAATTCGCTCACACACACACAATCACCCGCCAAGAAACAGTTTTTTTCTGAAGCTCTTACATTCTTGAGGTATCGAAAGATGTAAATAAGCGAGAGGTCAGAAAATTTGTTGGAGGCACGGGGAACCAGAGGAGCATGTTGAAGGAGGGAAGATCACTATCAACAGAGCAGAGGAAGAAGGAGTGAGAGAAGAGAGTGTGTGTCCGATTTAGAAGGTGAGGAGACAAAAGAGTTTATAGATTTAGGTTTTGTATCCACAAAAGAAGACTTGAACTCGGAGTTGCCGGAGATTCTTCCCGGACATATATGGGAACATTTCTCCACTGGGAAGAAGAGAGTATATTTGTTGGATATGGGAGAACCACGGTCAGGGTGAGCCCAAAAACGTACTCCGGTATGGGCTCAAAGAAGAGAAACCTAGCTCGACTTCAAGGTTCACCGGGGGCAACCTCACGCGCTGGAACCTCACGTACTGGAACAAGACGGACTACTCAACAAGCCGCATCAACCGCACCAGCCACTACACTGCCGATAGTGTTGATACCTCCGAGCTCGAGGAAGAAGATGGATTTTCCTCGGCTAACTCCCGATCTTCCTTAGCAATGTTGAGCTGGAACTGTCGTGGGCTGGGGAACCCCACGACGGTCCAGCATATTAGGGAGCTACGACGTCAAGCATCCTTAGACATCATCTTCCTCATGGAGACCAAGAATCCAGATTCATTTGTGCTTAAAGAACTTGAATTCATGGATACGGATCATCGCTTCTTAGTTCCCCCGGAGAGGCCTACACTACAAGAAAACACGTCTGTTGCAAGGGAAATTTGCGGGGGAAATATTTCCTCGCAAATTCGCAACGGATTCGCAAGGGAATTGCGACGAAAAAAATTTTCCTCGCAAAACGCTCGCAAATTTGCGTCAAATTATTTTCCTCGCAAAATTACAACCAATTTGCAAGACTTTTCCGCAAACTCACGCAAAACCGTCGCAAATTTGCAATAGAATCTGTAGTCGCAAATCCGTTACAAATTTACAAGGAATTTGCGTGTGAATTGCAATACCATATACGTTCGTTGCAATTCCGTCGCAAAAAAACAGATAGGTTGGTGATACACGTTTTTTATTTTGTGTAACTAATTTATGAAAGACATTTAATATCGCAAAAAAACAGATAGGTTGGTGATACACGTTTTTTCTAAGTGTAACTAATATTTGCAAGGGACAAATCTCTCTCGCTAATCCCTTGCAAAGGGGAATGGCATTGCAATTCCGTTGCAATATCCGTCGCAATTCCCTTGCAAGTGTCTTGCAAATATTTTTCATATGTCTATATATAGCAGCTGTGAGAAGTGAGCGACCATTGGAAAAATAAACGAAAGAAAAAAGAAAAAAAAAAGAAAAATAAATAAATAAATAACAAAAGTTGAGATAAATATATTGCCGTGAGTTGTGAGTAAGAAAAAAATAGAAAGTTGAGAGAAAAATGGCGTCCGGACATGAAATATACGCGCTACGGGCTTGGATGTACAATCATAAAGATCCGGAGACCGTGAAGTAACGAAAGAGTATCGTGCTAGACTACGAGGATTCTTACAACAGGCAGCCAACCAACCATTCGCAAGGGAACATGGTAAAATCATTTGTCCCTGTAAAAAATGCAAGAACGAGCCATATTTAGAAATAGATACTGTGAAGAGGCATTTATATAATAGAGGATTTAGACCAAACTACTACATATGGTTTTTGCATGGGGAAGGTGC
>NC_027750.1:51972276-51972716 GCF_000695525.1 Brassica oleracea var. oleracea | reverse complement strand
CAGTAGTAGGGAAGAACCTAACATAGACGCACAATGATTTTATAATATGTTAGACGCTGCCAATGAACCCATCTACGAAGGATGTAGAGAAGGGCTTTCTAGATTATCACTAGCATCTAGGATGATGACCATTAAAAGTGATCATAATCTAAATGAGAAGTGCATGGATTCGTGGGCTCAACTCATTAATGAGTATTTACCAGAAGGTAATCTTGCTGCGGATAATTTCTATGAAATTCAGAAGCTAGTTGCCGGTCTTGGTCTACCATCTGAAATGATTGATGTATGCGTTGACAACTGCATGATTTACTGGAAAGATGATGAAAAACTGACGGAGTGTCGATTTTGTCAAAAGCCAAGATATCAAGAAACCCAAGGAAGGAATCATGTGCCGTACAAACGTATGTGGTACTTACCGATCACAGATAGATTGAAGCGTT
>NC_027750.1:51970587-51971441 GCF_000695525.1 Brassica oleracea var. oleracea | reverse complement strand
GAGCTATTAGCAAAACATGTCCATGAAGCAATAGCCAGTAATAAAAGTGACTTTTAAAATTATATATAAATTTATTGTCTTTGTTAATTGTAATAATATTTTTGTTTGATGATGAATTTGTAGGAGTTGGAGCATTTTTTAGGGATTTATGCACTCGGACATTGACTGAGGATGGGATCGAGTTGTTAGCCAAGAATATTCCGGTTTTGCTTTGCAATCTGGAAAAAGTCTTCACCCCATCTTTTTTTGACGTAATAGAACATCTCATGATTCATCTACCTCTTGAAGCAGCTCTTGGGGGCCCTGTGCAATTTCGATGGATGTATGTATTTGAGAGATTCATGGGATATCTCAAAAAGTTTGCCAAAAATCTGGCCAAAGTCGAGGGCTCGATAGTTGCAGGAAGTTTGACGGTGGAAACTTCGCACTTTACATCCTACTACTTTAGCCCAACCGTTAGAACGAAGAAGACCGCTCCTAGACGATACGACGACGGAGGAGTTGCGCCTTCATATCTTGTTACAGACGTTCCTGACATATTTTGTCAGATTGGAAGACTTGCTAGCAAAGTAAGAGAAGTTTGGTGGGAAGATCATGCACATGTTCATGCGGCTCACATTTATATTATGCGAAACATTGACTACTTGCAGGAATTTGAAAGGTACTCATACAAATTGAACATATATAAATTTTATTGATTACTTTGGTTTTATATTTACATATATGCCTAACAAATAACATTTCTTATATGCAGCATATTCAACTTACAAATTCGAGAACACTATCCTAATTTAGAAGAAAAGGATTATGAGCAGTTGAACGAACGAGATTATCCTGGGTGGTTAGAATACTAT
>NC_027750.1:51960445-51968116 GCF_000695525.1 Brassica oleracea var. oleracea | reverse complement strand
CCTCGTTCGCAACTCTTTCGAGGCTAAATTGAAACTCCAGTTGACTCGCCAAGTTAGTCGGTGGAAGAGTAAATGGCGGAAAAAAGGCGATGCAGCTATGCCTTTGTGGTTTGACCCAAATGTTTGGGGTGGTCTTGTTGCTTATTGGTTAGATCCAGAATCTGAAGTCCGGAGTTGTAACAGTCGGGCAGCTCGTTACTCTGACCCTGATGGACATGGACCATCTAAGCATCGTTCAGGTCAGACTTCCTTCAGGGCCCGTGCACGAGTGATTGTAAGTTCTTGTTTTTCTTATCTTAGTTAATTCAAGTTGTGATCTGAAATTGCCTATTTTATCTAAGTTGTGATCTCATTTTTATGGTTTAACTTAATCTTTTAAATTGTAGGCTGAGCAAACTGGATGTTCTATTCCAGACTTGCTTGGGGTTCTCGAGATCACTAAACGAAACCCGGATGGTTCTTTTGTTGACGGAAAATCTCAGCAGCTCTACAATGATGTGACATCTAAACTCAGGAGTTATCTCAGGCTGCTAGTAATGATCCCGAGAGCACTGGTTCTAGTGGCCTCTCTCCAGCGGAAAAGAAGAACTGATACATATATATATTGATGGGACCGTATTATATAAACTATGAAGTACTGAATATTGTAAAAAATAAAATTGATAAAAGTATACCAAAGATTAAGAAAAAAATGATTCAATTGGAGAGCCGAGATATTATATTTTTCCTTAACTCAAAATATGTCCCGTAGTGCGATGGTTTGATAACGTAATGGATCCCAAGATACAACTGCAAAAAATCTTCTGATTTGCGTCACTCTATGAGAAACCTGACGAAACTAGTTTTGTGTATACTTTCAGACTCAAGAAAAAAAATACTAAAGAGAAAGAAGAGAGGAAAAATAATGTGAGGGATTTGTTTTGCTCTCTGTTCATCTGAATGAGCTTTCACATGTTTCTATTTAACTTCAAAAAGTTAAAGAAACGTTATGTAGCCATGAATGAAACCAAACGTATATATTGCTATTAAGTGCAATAATATAATTGATTCTCCATTACTCACGTTTGACAAGTACTAATTGGTTTTGACCAAATCAATTCAAACCAATAAATACTTTGTATGAGTTTACATTTTTCATGCTCAAATATACATTTTTCATGCTCAAATATACATAAAATATTTATGTATATATTTAAATTTAAACTCATACATCCAAAAATGATTCATTTGCTAAATTTTTCCATTTAACCAAATTTAAAGTTTTATAAACTTTGCATGTCTTTCATTTTGGATTTTCATTTCTCATTCAACACAATTTTGATTTTGACAATCAAACACACTAACTCATAGTGTTCACAGTGAAAATTACATCGTGCCCAAATTCCTATTCTTTTTACAGACGTCTCCGTCAAAAACCCATCGAAAAAATGGTCTGCACCACTTTGTCAAAAATGAGTTCCAACATATATCACCTTAATCTTTTTTTGTTGGTTTAATATATCACCTTAATCTTATAACAAACAACAAAACGAATGTAGTTCAACGTCGGTCGTGCTTTGTACTTTGAGATGAAACATCCCCTGTATATTAAAAAAAAATATACCACATTTTAGATAATTATGTGTCATCACCACAATGAATTTTAGAATCTTTAGAAAAATAGATTCGTCCATCAATATATATAATAAGGTTTTCATTAAACTATCCATAAATTTATTATTATGTTTTTCATTATTTCCTTAAATAAAAATCACGGAAGCGCCTAATATAACTAAAGTATATATGAAAATTAATAGTTTTAAATAATAAAAATTAGTGTATCATGTATCATATTTTTAATAGTTTTAAATTAAACAACTACATTTACCATAAAATAAAAAAAATTAGATTTTTCTGTCTATGTTATATTTTGAATTTTAAACGATTATAAATTATTAAAATTATAAATTACTAAAACTATTAATCCCACAATAAAAAAATTATTATCAGTGATTTAATTTTTTTTGTTATAAACACAAATGATCAAAAAAACATTTGAGTAGAAAATATTATTTAATATATATTAATATTAAAAATACAATATATATATATATACGTTAATATCATTTAAATTTAATTTTATACCATATAAAATAGAAAAAATAATTATATGTATTAATGAAATTTACTTATATGTTCAAACCAATTTAATTTTGTACGTAATAGTTATTGATTCTTGAATTATTCAATATATATTTATTATTTTATAATATATAAAAGAACATATATATATAATGCTTATTCGCATAAGGCGTGGATCTTGATCCAGTGTTCTTATAATGAGAAATCTGCAGGGTGTATCTATTTTAATGGGGAACTTAGTTTTCCCTTTGGAATGGAATATATACTAAATTTTCCACATATTAGTTTGTAATATTTAAACAATGAAGATATGGAAAGCAATTAAATTTAACAGGGAGATTTGGTTCTTTTTTTAAAAGATTTGGTTAATTTCATAAATATAATGGTTACGATAATTATTATAGACTATAATAGATAATAATATGAACAGCCGTGTCACGTATATAAGCTCCATCGCTTCTATGAAAAGCCACATATAGAAAGAAGTTAAACGTTTTATTAAACTAGTTAATTACCAAAGCCTCTTTAATTCAAGTACACTAGAAACATGATATTGTCACGCCTAGAAAATTCTTTCTTAATTTATAATTTGTGCTGTCGGTTAGAGTATTGACTCTGTAGCTGCTTATGTGTTCGTTCGTCCTTGTGCTTCTGGATAGGATATGGTTAAATAATTGGCACTTCAAGGAGTGTGTCTTCTTTTCCAAAGAAAACAATCATAATGAGACATTCAACTACATAGTTCATAATCAATGAGGTTTTCTTATCGTTAAATGTTCATATATCAAATGCAAAAGAAAATTACATAGTAGTGATCTAGTGGTTTCTACTAAAAGAAAGTTGTTTTATTGGCTTAGACCAGAAAATAATTACTCTCTAATACAAAATTATTAGCTTCACATATCAGTGGTGGACCCAGCAAAAAGTTGATTGGGATCAAAAGTGTCACTGGTCGGATTCGAACCATGGTTATGCGGATTCAGAAATGAAACTTCAAACCAACTCCACCATAATTTATTATCATATACGGCTTACAAAACTAGTTTATCATATTTTATTGGTGTCAATTGAACATATTCTTCATCAAATGGGTCTACCTCTAGCCTCCGGGCACACAAATATTGATTCATTGCTTACGGTCCATCTGAATATTGTAGAAAAGGTTTATTTGTTAACTACATTTTTTTTTTTTGGAATAGTATAGTATGTTCCATATGTTTGGGATACTCCACTGATAATAAAATGCGAAAAAAACATCACTACAAAAAATTTATGTTTTAAAGATTACACATATTTGTTTTTCTTAAGTAAAGAGTGAATATGCAAATATTTAGAGGATAAATTGGGTTTTGATGAATTAATCAAGAAGAATCAGCTTTTATTTATTTTATTTTCTAAATTGAAATTTATTCATAAATAATACTAGTATTCATATAAAACTAGAGGCCAAACGAAGTAGTCCCATAACTAATTAAGAACTCAAAGGAAACTGCAACTAAAACCTACATTAGAGTGACAAATTTTGTTTGAGGTTTTCTGTTTTAAAGATTTACACAGATTTGTTTTTCTTAAATAAAGAGTGAAGAGGCAAATATTTAGAGGATAAGTTGGGTTTCGATGAATTAATCAACGAGAGTTAGCTTTTATTTAGTTTAGCCTATCATTGTTTTGTTTATCGACTTCAAACATATATTTTTGATATAATATTTCGTTCAGTCATTTTAATTTTTATATACCATCTTTGTGCTCAAAAAGCCGAGAATCAGTGTGTTGGTTAATACAAGTAGGTTTGGTGTCACATTGCCGGTGCCTACATAGTCGTAGTAGCTGAGCCACTAGTTGTTAGTTGCTACATAGATGAATTTTCAATTAGTTTAAGTAATATCAAACTAAATTTTTTAAAAGAAAAATATAAAACTAAAACTAACATGAAAATATATTCCTTTAACAAAAAGTGACTAAAAAGTAACTATCTATTTTGCTATTAGTCTTAATTTATTTTCTTAATGTATAGCAGAAAACTTCGATATAGAAAACAAGAAAAACTAATAATTATTTAGAAAGTAGAAAACCAAAATTGGTTAATACTTAATACTAAAGTCCACTCGTGGCCACGAAGATCTGATATATAACTTCAGAATAATATTATTAGAAGGGCTTGGAACGTGCAAGGAAAACAAATGGAGCTTAGATTTGGTCGGCAACGTGAAGTCCACGAACTAACGTAGGCACCAGCTCAGCAAACAGGTTGTACCATTCGTAGATTTCTAATTAATATTGTTGAAATAAGATATAAAATAACATAAATAAATGACGCAAATAGGATGAGAATGATATAAGCTGAAAAGGGATGACGAAATATTTAAGATTTCTCAAGATGAGAATGTCATCTGGTACTCAAGATTTTCTACAAGAAAATTACAGATTTTATAGAGAAATCACAAAACCCAATTTTCTATCGTATATTAGTTTCCAGTATTTGTTTTTCTTTCGAAATCTTAATTTACTTATAGTAAAATTGAAACAAATATTTAATGGTCCAATCGTACTTGAAATGTAAGAAGATGTGATGGTCTTTACTTGGTAATATTTTTGTTGATATGACCCCAAGACGATTTATTTTAGATCAGTGTATTGGAAACGGTCGTTCATTTTTTTATGGGCGTATTGGCCAAATGGCCATATTTGGTGATAAATTAAGTAAGTAGTGTCAGACTTTTGTGCTTCATTCCATCTGGTTATACTCTTTCAAGTAACAGGTTATCGGTTCTATATTATAAAGTAAACGACGTGGCATTTTTGTATGGCATCGTAACAATCACATAACATACGGATCGCGTTGTGCAGCTTTATTCAACACATATAATGTAAAGGTATGAATCGAGAGGAGTGGATAACAGTTGTAAGTGTGCCAGAAACAATTCTAACCGAACGACGAACTGAAGATGATGACAAGTATATTTTATACCGATTGTATGAGTTTTCATACTATGTACCGTATGTGGAATAGTAATATTATAAATGTAGTTCCAAGTGAAATATGGTCTTCATAATTTCGCTACAGTTAAAAAGGCACATGATGCAAGGAAAGTACATAATGTTTTACCCAAAAGCAAGCCAAATATTCCAGAAATAAATTTATCAACCACACAGATATAAACTAAAAGCCAAATAGTATGGAAATGTAAACTTTCAATAAATCACACAGAAAAATATATAGCATAACCCAAATTTAATGGAATGTGGGCATATTGTGTTTGTTGTACGGAAAACCTTGCGACCTTCTATTTTCGTTAAATGAAATGATGCCAATATTAACTTCTGATAATATATATCCTTTATAAGGTGAATTAACGTTTATGACGTGTATTACGTGAAAAGGTCTATTCCATATAGAATACACTATGTAATTTATCTGAGAACTGCTATTCCATATAAAATATACAATGTTATTTATATACTAGTTGCATACATCCATGATTGATTTACAAAATCTAATGGGGAATTGGTAGAAGAACACTTGACACTAAACACTAAACACAAATTAGGAAAATATGAAGGTCAGATAGTTGGTGACAGCTACTCCTAATGAAAGAGTAGGAGGATGCCACATACTGAAGTCGATTTATCAAGATATTTTCACTGTGTAAATTTAAACAAGTGGTGTAGGTTAATGATTATAAATGTGTATTATAGGGTTACGTACACATTTGCACCGTCCATTACGAGAAGACTTCTATACTATATACAATGTACTATTTAAAATGATACTATGTGCATACTAGAGCCAAGATTGAGCAACATGAAATACAAAGCTAATAGGAATGGTAATAGAACACTTAACAGTAAACACTAAACCCAAGTTAAGGAAATATAAATCCAATCCATAGGCAACCCAAATCTCTAGGAAATTAAATCCACCTGCCATAATACTGGAGACATATATTTACATTCCTCATGAGCAACATGAAATACAAAGCTAATAGAACTGGTAGTAGAACACTTGACATTAAACACTAAACCCAAGTTAGGGAAATATAAATCCCAATCCGCAACCCAAATCTTCAGAAAACTAAATCCACTTGCTATAATACTAGAGACATGTATTTACATTCCTCATGAGCAACATGAAATACAAAGCTAATAGAACTGGTAGTAGAACACTTGACATTAAACACTAAACCCAAGTTAGGGAAATATAAATCCCAATCCGCAACCCAAATCTTCAGAAAACTAAATCCACTTGCTATAATACTAGAGACATGTATTTACATTCCTCATTAGCCACATGAAATACAAAGCTAATGGAGATGGTAATAGAACACTTGACAGTAAACACTAAACTCAAGTTAAGGAAATATAAACCCCAATAAATAGGCAACCCAAATCTTTGGGAAATTAAATCCACCTTCCATAATACTGGAAATAGTTGTTAACCCTCTTTTTCCAGTAGGTTCAAAGCCTGTCTCAAACAATCTATTTGGATGGTCTAACTCGTCCATACCAAACCTGAAAAATGAAAAGTAAGAGAGACAAAGAGTGAGGACGGTTCACACTGTAATATTCAATATAAAAATGAATTATGAGTCAAACAGAATAAGAATGGCTAATGAATGGAAAGGCATATGATGTAAAAGTACGATTCCATGTAAAATGGAATAATACGAACCTCATACTATTCCACTTAACATGACATATAACAACGAGATATACTGATACAGACATACGATGAAACATCTATGTATTGCAGATGCTATTCCACAAAATAATTGATATTTCTACACCATGAACTATGCACTGCAGAGACAAAAACCCCCAATTCAAGCATTACTTAGAATAAGAACATCAGAGAGGAACCACAATCGACAACAAATTGCAGCAAAGCAAAACATAATAGCAAGTGATACTATCCTCAGTGGAATAATTGTATGAGATAAGTATACTATTACATTTCAATTGGAAACAGGATTCGAAATATCATACTATGTGTACCGACTGAGCATTTCTAAGAATTGATATTCCACACATCTTCCCCTAAATTACTACACTACTTATTTCGCATCACCGCTATAAAGATCTGAGAAGAAATTTTAGTAACCAGAATCGACGGAGAAACACCGAGAACTTACGGGACTGTCAAAGATCTGATAAGAATTGAGTTGGTGAAGTTGGAGAGGTTGGCTGTGTTACTACCGCCGCCGAAACTGTAACGCAAAACCCAACCGCCGAACCCTATAACAGCGAACACGATTAAAAGGGAGGACGACCGAGATGAAAATTGGATTGCAGGCAGAGGCGAGGCGTTGGAGCAGATTGTAGGCAGAGACCTTTTGACTTCGAGAACTGAAGAAAGTGATAAGGAGAAGATGTGAATAGGGTGGAGACACAACACTACAAGAAAACAGCGGTATTCTGACGGACATTCGGACAGAAAATGAAATCCTCGGAATTTCCGAGGATATTCCGAGGAAACCCAAAATTTGTTTTCCTCAGAATTTCCTCGGAATTCTGTCGGTATATTCCGAGGAAATTCCGAGGAACACTTGATAT
>NC_027750.1:51959817-51960351 GCF_000695525.1 Brassica oleracea var. oleracea | reverse complement strand
TCGATGGGATAATCTAATCGATCGATCACATTGTTACGCTTTGGTCCATCTTAGTGATCGATCGATCCATTTTGGGATCGATCGATCACATTGTTACCCCAAACCCTGATTTCTCGGAAAAGCCTCGGAATATTCCGAGGAAATTCCGAGGAACACTTGATATACTCGATCGATCGATGCGTTTTTGAACATATATCCATCGATCGATCCGTTTATAAAAAAACGTTCGAGATTTTGTTCATTCGATCTATTGGATATCCACATCGATCGATGGGATAATCTAATCGATCGATTGTTACGCTTTGGTCCATCTTAGTGATCGATCGATCCATTTTGGGATCGATCGATCACATTGTTACCCCAAACCCTGTTTACTCTGAAAAGCCTCGGAATATTTCGAGGAAATTCCGAGGAACACTTGATATACTCGATCGATCGATGCGTTTTTGAACATATATCCATCGATCGATCCGTTTATAAAAAAACGTTCGAGATTTTGTTCATTCGATCTATTGGATATCCACATCGATCGAT
>NC_027750.1:51956846-51959144 GCF_000695525.1 Brassica oleracea var. oleracea | reverse complement strand
TTTTTGTATTTTAAATATGTTTTCTATTTCAATTTTAAACACTATTTATAAACACTATTTTATTATATTTGGTATTTATATAAACTATTTTGTATATATAAAAAGATGATTTCATATTTATAAAAATATTTATATTTATTAAAACAAATTTTGTATTTATAAAACATTTTTTTATTTATAAAAACTATTTTATTATTTTTGTATTTTAAATATGTTTTCTATTTCAATTTTAAACACTATTTATAAACACTATTTTATTATTTTTTGTATTTATAAAAACTATTTTGTATTTATAAAAAGATGATTTCATATTTATAAAAATATTTATATTTATTAAAACTAATTTTGTATTTATAAAACATTTTTTTGATTTATAAACACTATTTTTTTTTCTCGGAATTCCGTCGGAAATTTCCTCGGAAATTCATTTCCTCGGAATTCCGTCGGAAATTTCCGAGGGAAATTCATTTCCTCAGAATTCCATCGGAAATTTCCGAGGAATTTCCGAGGAAAGATGAATTTCCGAAGAGTTATTTCCGAGGACTTTTTTCGTCGGTATGTCGTCGGGATAGCGTTATTCCAACGACATACCGACGATTTTTTCCCTCAGTATGCCGCTGTTTTCTTGTATTGCAATTTACCTTCGTGCAGTTAAAAAATTATTTTTTAATTAATTTTTATAGCAGGTGCAGCCGGTTAATTAAAAGGGTAGTACCGTATTATTATGTATATATGACGCAGTGTACCTGTCCGTTAGGTAAAATAGCTACTCTACCAATTACCGTTTTTTTCATTGCTATAGGTTCTAATTTCCCTTTTTTTATCCATCATATTTCACTTGACCTCACAAAATAACTGTAATAAAACTTTATTAGAAATGGGTTACTCCTCGAAAGAAAAGAGAAGAAAATTTCAATAAAATTTGGTGACAAACCTTAAGTTGCAAAGAATTGATTTAAAAAAAAAAATTTGGTTAATATAACACTGTTTTCATAATTAAGTTAATGAAATCTTAAGAAAGTTATCAGTGGCCAGTTACATTCAAAAAAATATAATATATGAGTTTTGTTTTTTGTTTTTAATGATCATACTATATATTAATAGTATGTATATAGTTTAAGTGGAAATTAGTAAAGCCTAATTCCATTCATCATTTTTCTGTTCGGTATTTTAACTTATTTTTCATTGATTCACCATCATTTTTTTTTTTTTTTTTTTTTTTTAATTTCCTCCGATGGTTCCAAATCGCCTCCTCCAAAGTGGCTTCCCGACGAATTTCCATTTCAATTAAACCTCTGTCACCAAGTACCTCAATCATCACCCCAATCTCCGACCATCGATCAAACCAGAAGGAAATATGTCTCCCATTCCCTACTACCTTCATATGGAACGTTCTAGCGACATCTCTCAACTTGAGCATTTTCCTCCAAACCCAAGAGCCTGTCTGCGTGCTCCCTTTTACTTCCCAAAAACTCTTCCTTTTAAGCAAATTCCTTCTGATCCATTGGCCCCAAAGAGAATCTCCAGCAAGCATTCTCCATATGAGTTTTAGACCATACACGTAGTTCACTTCCTTCAGCGTTCTGATCCCCAATCCACCCTCCTCTTTTGTCTTACATATGTCCTTCCACCCAACTTTAACTCCAGTGGACTTGAGTTCTGGCCCTGACCATAGGAACCCTGAGCAGAGTTGCTCAATCTCTTTTGAGCACTGACTTGGTAGACAAAATGCAGTGGCCCAAAAGTTTACAATACTCATCAAGACAGACTTGATTAATTGCAGTCTCCCTGCGTAGGATAGAAACCGAGATGTCCAAGAACAAATCCGACCATGGATCTTTTCTATCAATGGCAGATAGTCTTGTCTAACCATTCCTTTTGTCATCAGGGGCAACCCCAGGTAGCGAACTGGCAGTTTACCCTCAGCAAACGGAAAGTTAGTGAGGATTCTACTTCTCTCCACTTCAGAAACCCCAGCCATGAAAATAGTAGATTTCTCCAAACTAATAGAGAGACCAGACCAACCTTCAAATTCCTCAAAAACTGATAGGACTCCTTCCACCGACGCCTTACTGCCTTCCACAAACACCATCAGGTCATCGGCGAAACAAAGATGGGTAAGAGAAACCGATTGACATCGCGGGTGAAGACCAAATCTCCTCTCCTGGAAAGCTTTGTCGATTTTATACGACAGAACATTCATGCAAAGGACAAAAAGATAGGGAGAAAGGGAACACCCCTGTCTAAGACCCCTTGAGCTCTGAAAGTAGCCTGCTAAATCTCCATTAACCTGAACCG
>NC_027750.1:51891096-51956746 GCF_000695525.1 Brassica oleracea var. oleracea | reverse complement strand
ACCATTGGAACCCCAACTATGTTCCACATCCCCCTTTTCAGAATTTTTTCCCTAGCCTTTGGGTTTGCGACCCGGAACCTCATTGTCGTAGCATTGACCTCAAATACCTCAACCTTTGCAGAGACCTCACCATATTTCCAGATCTTATTCAGCACCATGTGAACCTTTGCGACGTGGGGGAAGATATCCAGGAACTTTCCCACTATGAAATCCTCCCACAGCGGCGTGGAACTGGCAAGAACATCATCTGGAATCTCCACCGAATTCAACCCATCCTTGTTCGAAATCTCTACCTCATACTTCTTTAGAACTCTCTTGTCTTGCGCCACAGACACCCAAGACGGAGCAATGAGTTTTGCCCCAACTACCGGATCCGAGTTACCCACCGACGAACCTTCATCTCCCATCTCTTTCTCGTCCAAAACCCTCGCCGGAGAACCTGGCGGTTCAGGCGGCGCATCAAAAACCATAGCCCGTAACCCTAGCTCGCTATCGCCCAGAAATCCCCCTCTCACCAAAACGGAGCGTTTAACTAATTGATCTTTTCTTTGAATATTAGCTCGCTATCGCCCAGAAATCCCCCTCTCACCAAAACGGAGCGTTTCACAAATTTATGATACTTCCTTGTATATGAAACGTTACGTACTCCATCTTCATTTAGATACTTGAAATTATTTTGTACAAAACTACGAGCCAATATTTGAATAACCCACAGGAAAGTTTTGTATCTGGACTTGGAGGCAAAATAAATTACATACGAGTGTACGACGTATACTATTAACACATGTCGATAAGAGATGTAACAACTCAAATGAACATTTTATTCTTCCTTCGTGTTACTGAAGTATAACGGAATATATTGATACTTTATTGGATATATATAATACAGATTCATTAGAAAACGTGTAAATGAGCTGGCAAAGAACAGAAGTATCTTGATAAAAATGGAAGTCAATGTATCCAATAAAAACGATCAGACCAATTCAAATTAGCAAAGCATTAAGCATACAATAATTCAAACCAAAACCGTTATAAAAACAAAGACATAATTAGGTGAAAAGAGGCCAAACATGTACAACCGGCCAAAACAACCAAACCCCTATTTTATTTTCTTTCTGTTTCTTTTGCCGCTGTTTGGTCGTTTTCACGTTTGGCTAAACCAACCAAACAAAGAGATTCAAACGGAAGAAACAAACAAAGCCAACCAAAACCCCAAACACAAACAAAAAGGAAACTAATCATACCTTGTTTATCCTCGGATGTCTAATGCCTTGGCTCCACCACCACTTCTGGTGGTCACCACCGGCGTCCCAGATCCCCCACCACCTCAACAAAAGCCGTACGCTCTGCAATACGTGACGGAGCTTCTCAGCCGGATCGGTATCAAAGACACAGACAAAGACGGCAACATAAGCCCACAGAGCCCGAGAAGCCCAAGAAACAATATCCTCATGGGAAAGTACGAGCTAGGGAAGCTTCTCGGCCACGGAACCTTCGCTAAGGTCTATCTAGCCCTAAACATAAAATCCTGCGAAAACGTCGCCATCAAAGTCATCGACAAGGAGAAGATCATGAAGAGCGGTTTGGTCGCTCACATCAAACGAGAGATCTCGATCCTCCGCCGCGTGCGCCACCCTTACGTCGTCCACCTCTTCGAAGTCATGGCCACGAAGACCAAGATCTACTTCGTGATGGAGTACGTTCCCGGCGGGGAGCTGTTCAACACGGTGGCTAAAGGACGTTTGCCTGAGGACACCGCCCGGAGATATTTCCAGCAGCTGATCTCCTCCGTGTCTTTCTGCCACGGACGGGGCGTCTACCACCGTGACCTTAAACCGGAGAATCTTCTTCTAGACGCTAAAGGGAACCTTAAAGTCTCTGACTTTGGTCTCAGCGCGGTGGCAGAGCAGCTCCGTATAGACGGGCTCTGCCACACGTTCTGCGGTACTCCGGCGTATCTTGCGCCGGAGGTTTTGACGAGGAAAGGGTATGATGCGGCTAAGGCTGATGTGTGGTCATGCGGAGTGATATTATTCGTGTTGATGGCTGGTCACATCCCCTTTTACGACAAGAACATAATGGCTATGTACAAGAAGATCTACAAAGGGGAGTTTCGTTGTCCTCGTTGGTTTTCGTCTGATCTTGTCCGGTTATTGACTCGGCTTCTCGATACTAATCCGGATACTCGGATCACTATACCGGAGATCATGAAGAGTAGATGGTTCAAGAAAGGATTCAAACACGTGAAATTTTACATAGAAGATGATAAGTTATGTAGGGAAGACGAGGAGGAGGAAGAAGAGTCGTGTTCCTCTGGTCGTTCATCAACGGTTTCAGAGAGTGATGCAGAGTTTGACGTGAAGAGGATCGGTTCGATGCCGAGACCCGCGAGTTTAAACGCGTTTGATATTATATCGTTCTCTTCGGGGTTTGATTTATCAGGTTTGTTTGAGGAAGGAGGAGAAGGGACGAGGTTTCTGTCAGGAGCTCCTGTTTCGGAGATCATAGCGAAGCTGGAGGAGATTGCGAGGGTTGTTAGCTTTACGGTGAGGAAGAAGGAGTACTGGAGTTTGAGGTTAGAAGGGTGTAGAGAAGGAGCGAAGGGGCCGTTGACGATCGGAGCTGAGATATTTGAGCTGACGCCGTCTCTTGTGGTGGTGGAGGTGAAGCAGAAGGGAGGTGATAGAGATGAGTATGAAGAGTTTTGTAATAAGAAACTCAGACCGGAGCTGGAGAAGCTAATGCATGACAAAGGAGAAGTTGTAGTAGTAGAAGAAGAAGCAATGTGTTTGCCGTCTGATACTGTATAGTAAAACTGAGGAAGGCTGAGAAGTGAGAACAAAGAATACAAGAAATTAACATTCTTTTGTTACTATTGAGTCTATTTATTATTCTTGGTCTATGTTTATGGTGAGATATTGGGAGGTTACGGAGATCTTTAAGATGCACGTTAATCTAGGACATCTCCGTAATCTCCCAGTCTGTTTATGTGTGAGTGTGTATGTTTATGTGTAAGTGTTACTGTAACGTGAGTGATAGGAAGAAGAGCGAAGGAAAAGATACAAAAGGATATATCTGAGTAATTAGTCGGTTTTTGCTGGTTGCTTATAGAGCCAGTTTTTTGTCAGATTGCTCATATAATCTTGTACATACTTGTAACACAAGATACGAGCTTAATGGAAATTCTTTCTCGGCCTTCCCCTATTTAAACTGTTTCGTAAGCTATAATATTTTGCTCCATGAGAATGAAGGTTTTAAGGTGCAAAGATCTACATGGCGATGTATAAGATTTTGCCTCCATGAGAAGGCAAGAAATCTCTTGTTCTTATTGGGATACATTACTTATGTTGAGCATGTATAGTTCTGTTTTCAGTTTTGTTTTTTCTCAAGTGTGATTGACATGCGAGTGATAATAAGATGAGAATAAAATAAGCAAAAGGAGTACTGAGAAATCTAGTTTATCTGCTTAAGCCAAAGATGAGTGATTCTTATTAGGTAAACTCAGCTGCACAATCACAGACTTACTTTTACATCGGTGAAAGAAATGACTATATTCCAACAACTGCTAATGAAGTTGAAACGCTTCTATAATAAACCTGATGATTATTAGGAGGTACATCTCTCACTCACTCTCATGGAAGAGATGTATGAGCAACCAGTTCCTGAAAAATATGAAGCAAACACCAATGAGTTATGTATAGCTAATGTTTTATTCTGAATGTGAAAACATCAGATACTTCGGAAAATCGGATATGATCTCTGTGCATGTATGAAGTCTTAACAATAGTTTCCCACTTGGAAACATTCCTGGAGTTGTCATTAAGATCCTGCTTTTGAGGATTGAACCGATATCTACGCGAAGGTATCTGAGATGTTACTGAAGGCAGATTATGCCAAAGCCAAGACTCAGAAGGCTTCTTGGGCGACGGTGGTGCAAGAGGAGACCGATCTTTCCCGCTTTTAATACTAATATTCTCGAAGTCTTCAAGCTCAAGATTGGTGTCTTGTTTCTTCTCTGCTTCCTCCATGTCTACATATACTGCCTTCTCCAAGAGAGAGCTGGTGGAACCGTTGTCTTTTGAATAGAGTAATTCCTGAGAGCTGCTTATGTTCCTAATATGCTTGTTCAACCTGTTAGCTCTCAGGTTCTCGGTCTCCTTACGACTGTCAGGGAAACACGTGGCGTTTGCAGTGCGAAATGGTGACATGCATCTAGGGTGTCTGTAAGGAGATGAAGACCTACTTGCAGCACAAGTTAGGTTTGATTCAGAGTTGAACTTCTTCCCCATGCTTGGATGAACCGGTGATTGAACTTTACCACTCAACTTGTGCTTCGAAACTGAATCAAGAGCCAGCTGAAAATTTTACAAGAGCTAAATCATCAGCAAGTGTCTAATAAAACTGAAAAAAAAAAAATAAGTGTAATGCTTGAACCTGTTTGACATATTGGAATCGAGATTTGAGTTGAGAAACCTTGCTTGACTTGACTTGATCATTGCGTTTGGTTTTAAAACCAGGCACTGTATTTAGCATGCCTAGAGATTCTTTAAAGCACAACTGTGGCAACATGCCACAACCTCTCCTTGGAAGATAAAAGTACTCAGAAACTTCACCATCATCCTCATTGCTTTCTTCACCATCTATGTATTGGTGGTCATGACAAGGCAAGACTATAAACTCATCATACCTTTTAGAAGTTTGCCGCTTCTCCTCCGGTACTAACTCTCTTATCTGTAACGTTGGTTCAGACATGCAAGTCGATGGTTTTCGATTCAAAGCATAATGAGACTGCTCCACAGTCATAGCCTTAGCAGCTGGTAAAAAACGATTCAACATGAAGTCCCTAGATTGAGGATCCTCAGAAGGGTTTAGTGTTTTCTTCTTCCCAGCAACAACAACACCATATCCACTCACACCACTTATGCTGTGGTTTACAGAAAAGGAGTCCTTGGGAGAGAGTGTATCACGAGCATCAGAAAACACATCCTCTGATTCTTCTTCCTCTTCATCAACTTGTTTAGTCTTTGAACTCAGGTTTCTATCAATGGCTTTCCCCGGAGGAAGACATGGTGTGAAGACTTCCTGAGGTGTGGTGGAATCATTTCCTTTTAATTTCTCAGGAGCTTGCTCCCATGTGAAAGGAACAGAAGCAGAGTCGGTGAAGTGATCTAAACCCATATCTGGAATAAGAGCTGGAACAGAGGAAGTATCATCATGAGTGAAGTCAAATGTCTTGTTTCTACGCACAGAGACAGCTGATGTCTTCTGCATCCGCCTTGTTGAAAGAAGAGGTGCTTCCAAGTTCAGTTTCCTCTCAGCCATACTTGAGGAAGTTGCTAGGATTGGCTCACACACTCATTTGTGAAAATGCTTTTTAGATTCTACAGAACAGATCTGAATAGATAATACAAAACATAATTATTTTTTAGTAATTTGGATTCTATCCATGCAAAAACCATACAATTATAATAATCATATACTAGATTTATCACTTTCTTGTGAATATACAAATCATAATTATGTTTTAGTAGTTTGGATTCTATCCATGCAAAAACCATATAATTATAATAATCATATACATTAGGATGATTATCTGAATAATAATAAGCAAACAAAAGAGAATACCTCTTCCTGAACTTTTTCTCTACTAGAAACTTCAGTTTAATACTATAATTAAAGACTAAAGAATTTTGGGATTTAATGTTAAGTATTTAAGAATCTAGTGATCATATATTCATCTCATATCTGCAATTCAGATTTCAGACCCCTGGTGATATGAAACAATTTGAAATATTTTAGCAACTGATTACTAAATCCACTTCCATAATAATTAAATCCATTTCTACAATCAAGTAAAAGGAAAACTCGTGAAATCGTATCGAAGCTAGTGTATAAACGAAAACTAACTTGAGAGTGCGCAGAGAGAATCGTCTTCAGTGTCTTTTTGAATCCTTCTACACGTCTAGAGATAGAGGAAGAGGCTTGAGAGACTTAAAAGAATGAATGAATCCTGAGAGACTCGAGTAGACGTAAGAGAGAGACAAAGGTAAAGCTTTTATTTACTTTTTGGAAATGTGCCGTGAAGATGAAGGAGGCGAAGAAGATGGGACTCGTAGAAAAAGTCACGAGGGGACTGGAGCATTTCGAGGTGGGACAGTTACTACTCTTTAACTCTCTTCCCTCTGTAACACTTCTATGTATGTACATTAATAGAAGTGGTCTGTCTATTTAATGCAAGTTTTCACCGCACCGAACCAAACCGACTTCAATTTTAATTTTTGGTTGAACCAAAATAATTTAATTTCTGTATATTATAGTATGTATTACACTATTCTGATTATAGTATAACTAGATCATTTCTCCGCGATACGCACGGATAATATATTTAAATTTGTTACATTTATCATTTTTATTTGTATGTGAATTTTTGTATATTAAATTATATATAACTAATTTTTTAATTTGATTTTTTTATATATTTTTTAGTTTGAAGCAAGTATTTCTATTATATGTAACACAATTAACTAATAAAATATGAAGAATCAAGTCCGAGATTTTAGAGTCATGTAAAAAAAATATAATTATGTATAGAACATAAATTATCTTAGTTTAAATGATCGGAATCTCATCTCGAATAAATTTACGTAAAGAAAAAGTACTTCAATAACCTACTTAAAATATAAAACCCCCTTTTCAAAAAAAAAAGGTACTTAATAATATTTTTTTACGTGTAATAGTTGAAAACTGAAAATTGAAATCGATCTAGAATATTATTTTAATATATCTAATGATCAAATATTAATTGTAATAAACAAATTTTTAATTTTGTAATATTGCATGAATTAGAAGTCTTTAAAATCTAAAATCTGTTTTATTAACATAATATATTTTTTATTCATTTATTATTTTGACGTTACAAAATATTGCTTTAGTTTTATTTATATAATAATTTTTTAATAATTTAGTTTCTTTTAAAGTAATTTTAAAATTATCAAGAATATAATATATTTAAAATTATTTATTTAAATATATCCAAATATGATGTCTCATTTTTATGTATGTTTGCGTTGAGCATATTTAATTTGTAGTTTATATATTTAATAACACTTTGTTGCGTGTCGTTCTATGGTTTTAATAAATGTGTTATCATTTCATTTTTATTACTACTAACATGATTTTTTAGTGATCGGTGATAATGTATTTTTAACGTTATGTATTATATTTTATCGTATATTTTCTAACTCTTCATGCTGGCACTTTTTTTAGAATCATTTTAATTAGATAATAGGTTTAAAGATGTAAATAAAACTGTGTATGATGTAAATTTAGATTTTTTAGTGTAACTGAGCACCATCAATTATGAAAATTATATTATGATTTTATTTTACTAAATCTTTCTTTATGTGTATATATTTTTGTTTTATTTTATATTTTGTATTTTTACAATTTTATTGCCTTATTCTTTAATTGCAGAGGATTGTTATTTCCAATTTTTGTTTCATATACCTTAAAAATCTTCTGTTGATTTTTGTTTGTTTTCTTTCTTCAATTACAATGTACAGTTCGACCGTTTCTTTTTTTTGGATCAAACTACTAATATCACCAGATAGAAAAGTTTAAACTCTAAGAATAGAGTGAGTATTTCTGCTAGAGAAAACTGATTTATCCACTAATATAGTGAGATATTATAATATTATAAGGTATTGAAACTCTTCTCTCTTGTCCTACACTGGACATAATTAAGTTGTTGTCAATTGATTTTATATTTGTGATAACTGAAAATACATCTTTATGTCTTACTTACATTATCCTTAATTGGTTTACGGTTCGGTCATTTCTAATATACTGAGAGTAACATAATATTAGATGTTGATTATCTCCTTCCAATTAGGAATGCACAGAATGAGAGAAATTCAAGGTGAGACCACTTTACAATTTTGTCTTCATATCTATATAGAGTTAGTTTATAGATTATTATATATGTTTCAAAATGTAATCAGTTTTAATTAAAATCTTTAATATTTAATTTTTTTTTGTCATCATCAATATTTAAAATTATTTAAAAGTTATTAATTTAGAAAACTGTCATTTAATATATAAATTTAATCAATTACACGGTAATTTACATAATTTAATTGGCCACACAATATCTAATAAATATAAAGTTACATTGAAATATAAAAACAATTTATATAGTGAAACAAAAAATACTTTTAAACCATTATATTATAAAACAAAGGGAATAATCAAATTATATTGAAACATTAGAACACTAAGAATCAGAAAAGCTGAAATCTCAACGTCAATCATTTACGTCGGCCATACCTTAGACCATCTCTAATGTATTCCTCTATTTTTTCTCTAAAATAGAGGAATTTCATAATAGAGATGGATTTGTCTCCGATGTATTTTTCTATTTTCTTTCATAAAAAAAATATTCTTGATATATTTTTTCCCAAGTTTACAAATAATATTTTTTATTTGTGAAAGTTGAAAACCGGCCTAATTTATTTTAGTTTTTAAATTATGATATTATTTACACTAAATATTTCTTTACAAACTATTATGTAAATAAAAAATATAATTATATTTATATAAATAATATATTTCACTAAAAAAATATTTTCAGTTATAATTGTTTAAGTAAAAAGTTAAATGATCATTTTGTAAAAACAAATATAGGAGGTGACATGGCAAAAATATAGTTTCTCATTGGCCGATTATTTTCGCCTACGTGGACACTCTATCTGAGGCTTATATCCTCCAGTTTTAATTAAAATCTGTAATATTTAAAAGTTATTACCTTAGAAAACTGTCATTTAATATATAAGTTTAATCAATTACACAGTAATTTACATAATTTAATTGGCCACACAATATCCAATAAGTATAAAGTTGCATTGAAATATAAAAACAATTTATATAGTGCAACAAAAAAATACTTTTAAACCATTATATTATAAAGCAAAGGGAATATTCAAATTATATTGAAACATTAGGATAGTAAGAATCAGAAAAGTTGAAATCTCAACGTCAATCATTTATGTCGGTCATGCCTTAGACCATTTCCAATCTATTCCTCTATTTTTTTTCTCTAAAATAGAGGAGTTTCATAATAGAGATGGATTTGTCTCCGATGTATTTTTCTATTTTCTCTCTTGAAAAAGAATATTTTTGATATATTCTTTTCTAAATTTACAAATAACTTTTTATTTGTGAAAGTTGAAAATCAACCCAATTTATTTTAGTATTTTATAAAATTATGATATTATTTACACTAAATATTTCTTTACAAACTATTATGTAAATAAAAAATATAATTATATTTATATAAATAATATATTTCACTAAAAATATATTTTTGGTTATAATTGTTTAAGTAAAAAATTAAAGGATCATTTTGTAAAAACAAATAGAATAGGTAACATGGCAAAAATATAGTTTTTCATTGGCCGATTATTTTTACCTACGTGGTCACTCTATCTAAGGCTTATATCCTTCTTTTATTAGTTGTTTGATTCTGCAACGTCTCGTTGTTGGTTTGTCACAAATAAAATCGTCTTTAAGTTGCAGAATTTAATTTATGTATATTACAGTATTACACTATTCTGATTATAGTATTCTGAAGATGTTTTGTCTCGTTGTTGGTTTGTCACAAATAAAATCGTTTTCAAGTTACAGAATTATAGTATTACACTCTTCTGATTATTTGGAGACGTTTCGAAAGTTTACAGATTTGTCTTCTTCAATGCATTACTTCTAATTGAGCACTGAGTATTGTAAAACGGATTATTAAAATCATTAAGTATACAATTATGAGGCCCTTTTACTTGCATTTTTGTGGAATAAATTAAGTTGTCGACCGACACATCAGAGAATGATAGAATCAAAGAATTTTTAGCGACACCAACCAAAGTCTCAATCTATCATATCCAGTTAGTTACTTCTATAATAGATTGGTATAGAAGATGGTCCGTCCAAAACGAATCAATAAAATTGTTTCTAAAAAAACGAATAAATAGTAAACAAACACCAACTTAACTCACTTATATTTCAATGAATACTATTATACCATTATTGTACCAGGAAGTTTATTTAAGTTAAAGTGCTCACTTTCCTTAGAAACTTGAGAAAGTTTGGATATTTGCTAAAGAAGTAATGGTATACTGTACTTTAGATGTAATGAGTACTTTTAAATTATGATCTTTTTCGGTTGCACAAAATGAATGACAAAACATCTATTGTCATTCTCTAATATGTATAATTTCCCATAATCATTCAATCCGATTACTCAAAAGTCAAAAGTCAATCTGCATTGGCTAATTTGTTCAGACATAATGATTAAACAGTAAAAGCTATCATCATCATGCAATGGAATCCCATCTCATACTGCAACTAACAAATAGAAGATTATTTATTTTACAACTTTATATAATTTTTTTGTATATTGACAGTTTTATGAAAGCCCTTTGACAAATAAAAATATTAGTTAAATTCGTTGGAGTGTTGTATATTGGCTTGGTGCTAAAAAGATTCTGAACCAAAGTGACTAGTTAGTGAGGAATAGCCTAATTGCACACTGATAACAAAAAGTCTAGTTATAGCCACAACGCATGATGGTCACATGGATCCAAAAGCGCTGATCATGTGGCTTACATTTTTGTTCCGGAGATCCCAAATAGATAAGATGATAACTTGCTCTGCCCATGCGTGAGCCTCATCCCACATTGTTTTTTTAGGGACAACTGGCTATTTTCCCACATGAACTATCACATAGCATCAGATGTCTCCCACACTATTATCTAGTTTTATATATCCCTGGAAAAATAGTTTGAGATTGATTTCTTCACGAATGTTGGTTTAGAAAAAATCTAGTATAATCACTGGAAAAATAGTTTGAGATTGATTTCTTCATCAAATACCGAAAAACCAGTTTTGAACTCAATACTTGATCAAGTTTTACCCGACCCATTAAACCATCTTTTAGAATCTCCAATGGTACACGTGAAGAACCCTAAAATTATTATATTTTTTTAAAAATTTGATTGTTTGAATCTTCATTGATCAGAATTGGTGATGTATGGGTCATCAAATTCTGCGTACAGAGCTTCGAGTGGTCACTTTCCGAGTTCTCGTCTGGTCAGAATCAATGAGCCAAGGTGGTGAAATGAAAAAGCTTGAAAAAAATTGAAATTACAAGTGTTATATCATAGTTTATGATATGGGTCTATTATATTTGGATAAAACCTACAAGATTTAGTTAAGAAAGCTGTGAAATCGTGAAAACAAAGAGTGAAAATTGGAACATTTAGGATCTGCAAATCGCAGACATAGGGTAGAAGACGAAGAAAAAATCGTCATTTTATATTCATTTAGTTAAAATCAAAACTTAAAAAGTGCGATAGTACTAATTTGAACTCGTGACCTGTAGTGCTAATTTAAAATACACAAACCAGCAACCTACGGATCTTCATTGATGACACTTAACATATGTAATATATAACAGCCAAGAAACACATCCTCGTAAATAAGGCTTCATCTCCTCGGCTCAGCTTCTCTGCAACTAATATCATCTCCACAGAAAAATATATAATCTCTACGCCTTTAGTTTTCATTCTTCAACTTCAGTCTTCTCTACCAAACTTCACTTTCGCTTTCATCTTGTACAATTGAAACACTCAGATTTGGGGATTTTTTTACCTAGATTTCTATTTGGGGTTAATTTTCGGGTGTGGGTTTTGGTTAACAAATTTTCGGGTCTGGGTTATTGATTATAGGTTTAAGAGATATTAATCGGATCCTAATCGAGTCTTTCATGGTTTATAATCGGTTAAATAATGTTTGGGTTTATAGGTTTCGAACTTTAAATTTAAGGGGAAATAAGTATTTAACTTTTGTTTCATGGAGAATTAAGTTTGAAACTATTTTTTCAAGGATATATAAGACGAGGCACTAGTTTGAGAGACATGTGATGCTATATCGGATTAAACATTTACCTTTTTTATTATTGACCAGAATCCATATCCCACATAGTTTACTCTGTGTTAAGGTTTCGAATCGGATATTATATTCGAAAACTTTATCCAGCAAAATCCACCTACTACGATCTGTAAATAAAAACGTTCACAGGTACAGAAAACACCACAATCCACGATAACATTCAAAGTGAGCCAAAATTAAGATAAATAAAAAGTGTTTCAACAGAGAGACAAGGAACAGAATAATTAGATCGTCGACAAAACACACAAAAAAAAAAAAAGATATCAGTTCTGCTCTTGAGCGTCTGCAGCTTCCTTGTCTTCGTTGGCCGCAGCCATTAATTCATCAAACGTGTCAGACTTGGCGAGCGTTATCTCAATCTGCAAATCGTGAAGCCACATAATTAGCTAACAATGTAGCCGCTTTCAGGAAGGAAAAAAAAAAAACATGGAATGAAGATTGATTTTTCACAACTATACCTTGGGTTTCTGCACAGGACGACCCCTTGCACCGTCCTTGATATCCACAGTCGAAGTCATAATCTCTACAAGAAGAAACAAGTTCGAAATAAGCAAAACTTTTAAGTAACTAGAATCTTTGAAAATCTTTTAATAACAATATGCATTCAAGGCTGAGAAGATAGATCTTCTTACTCTTTTCAACAGCAAAGCCACTGTTCTTCAATATCTCAGCAACGGTAACAACCGTAGCAATGGCTGCACAATTAAATTTTTGATGAGAAACCAGAATAATCTCTTCGAATAAAGAAAGTTACAGATAACAAAAGGTAAAAGATTATGCATATTCCAAATCCCATGACAATAAATGAAAAATTGATACTTTACATTAAATCATGAAGAGAGAAGCAAATAACATTACCCATTCCAAGTGCAGACAACTCCACATCTGCGTACTGCTGCATGTACCTCTGTGGAAAAAACAAGACATAAGAGTCACTTAACAAGACAGAAAACAACTTTAAACAGTTTTAAATATTACCAAACACAGCAATAACTCATAACGTCTGTAGAAGACAGAATCATTAGCTCATAGTGTATAGAGGCGGTAACAAACCCCATTGACACATACTCACATGAACAATCACAGAAATTTACAGATAATAGAGTGCGAATCGGTAGATTTCAACCTCATATGTAATCGATTATGAAGGGGGAGGTTTGTACCTTGGCGAGATTGACGTAGAAGAACAATGGTTTCTTAGTGTTTGAAACCTGAATCCGATTCTTCTTCTGTGAATCAACGGCCAAGCTCATGTTGTTAACTCCTTCAGTGATCCCTTCCATTGTGATGATTAAACTTAGAGATAAACACGGATACACTTCTCCTCTCTCTCTCTCTCTCTCTTTCGATTTATATTTCTCAGAAACGAGACGATGAAGTTTTCTCCTTGACCAAACCCCCAAAAAACCCTAACTCGAACAAGCAAAATGACGCCGTTCAAACCGAACCTCGAAAATATTCTAATGGGCCAAAGCCCATGGCCCAATAATCCCCTAAATAAATTTTGAGACGTTATCCGATCAGATCATTGGAGAACACACTCACCGGAGCAAGCCATGCCGGTGTTCAAGGCGCCGTTCAACGGCTACTCAGTGAAATTCAGCCCCTTCTACGAGTCCCGCCTCGCCGTCGCCACCGCTCAGAACTTCGGAATCCTCGGAAACGGCAAGATCCACGTCCTCGAGCTCTCCCCCGGACTTCCCGGCGTCACCGAGTCCGTCTCCTTCGACACCGCCGACGCGGTCTACGACGTCTCCTGGTCCGAATCCCACGACTCCGTCCTCGTGGCCGCCGTCGGAGACGGCTCCGTCAAAATCTACGACACGGCCCTCCCGCCTCCCTCCAACCCGATCCGATCGTTCCAGGAGCACGCGCGTGAGGTACACTCCGTGGACTACAACCCCACGCGCCGCGACTCGTTCCTCACGGCGTCGTGGGACGACACCGTGAAGCTCTGGGCCATGGATCGCCCCGCGAGCATCAGGACCTTCAAGGAGCACGCGTACTGCGTCTACCAGGCGGTGTGGAACCCTAAGCACGGCGACGTCTTCGCCTCCGCTTCGGGAGACTGCACTTTGCGGATCTGGGACGTGCGGGAGCCTGGCTCCACCATGATCATCCCTGGCCACGATTTCGAGATACTGTCGTGTGATTGGAACAAGTATGATGATTGCGTTTTAGCGACTTCTTCGGTGGATAAGACGATCAAGGTGTGGGATGTGAGGAGTTATAGAGCTCCCTTGGCTGTGCTTAATGGGCATGGGTATGCGGTGAGGAAGGTGAAGTTCTCGCCGCATAGGAGGAGTTTGATAGCTTCTTGCTCTTATGATATGAGTGTGTGTCTTTGGGATTATATGGTGGAGGATGCGTTGGTGGGGAGGTATGATCATCATACTGAGTTTGCTGTTGGGATTGATATGAGTGTTCTTGTTGAAGGTTTGATGGCGAGTACTGGTTGGGACGAGCTTGTCTATGTTTGGCAGCAAGGGATGGATCCAAGAGCGAGTTGAAACACGAGTTAAGTTCTTTGGTGATCAAAATTCAAAAAACAGTTTCCTCTTTTATTTATTGTGGAATTGGTCTAGTTTTGTTTGTCGGAATAAAAAAAAGTTGGGATCTTTGGATAAAAGGGAATGTAATTGATGGAAATTTCATATATGAAAGAAGGTTTTTTATCGACTTCATGGACGTGTTGGGCAGCCATATGTTGTCACTAATTATTTAAATCTAACTGCATAGTGATTCTAATTCAAGTTCGCAGCTATTCACAACAGTTTAGATTAATTTGTGTGCGGGAAGAACTCTATTTGACACGATCTTTAAGTCACTTCAGACTAATAACTCTACAATTTTTTTTCTTTCAAACTAAACTTAAAAGTCCAAAAATAAAAACAAAGACACTTTAGAACTTATGCAAAAAGGCTTCGTTAGGGCATATTATTAACTCCGGTCTCTTAACCGTTTTAACTCATGATTTGACATTTTTTTTGTTTTTTTTTTTTTTTACACGTTTCGGCAAAGAGACGGTTCTTATATCTATTATTTAAGAGACGGTTCCTAGCTTTTCTTAGTTAAAATCTAAAAAAATATAAGAACCGTATCTTGACCGAAGATAATAACGTGTTCTCAGGATTGTGACGAGGAAAACACGAAGATAGCAAGATAAGCACACACAAAATAGTTGAACATGGGACTCAAAAAGTCTATTAATCACAAGCCAAAAATAATTATTTGGTTTGAAACTTAATGTATAAATGATGACAGCAGATCGAATGAGTAGTTAAAAGTCCTTTCTAAGCACTATTCGAACACAGGAGAACACTACTTTTAACTCCTTTTGGCGTGGCCATACATTTCTCTTCGTGTTAGTGTAGGATCCATTTGTATATGTATTTCTAAACTTTGTCATTGGTGTTTTTCCAATCGAAGTAGCGATGGGTAGTCTATATACGTTTTAGTAGCTTGTTCATCCATGTTATTTTTGTTCATCCATGTTTAAATCAGAATGAAAACAATTAGACTAAATTCCTATAATTTTTTGTTCATTAGCTAAAAGTTTAGTCGTTTGTTTTACTGGTAACAATGTCTATTTGTTGAACTATTGAATATACTAAGAAATTGACAAAAACTTGAAAAAGATTATTCGAAAGAATTGCACAAAAATAAAATATATCCAAAATATAATATATGTTTGAGAAACTCTATGAGATACATTTCATAAGGATATATTACTTTAAGTTTCTAGTTCCTATATTGGGGGTGATTTGTAGTGTCTTTATAAGCGGTGGATAATCTTTTTAATTTCTAGAGCCATCTTTTAAAGCAATCATGCTTTATTTCAGAAGTTGTAGACAGACTTTTAATTTCTACTTCCATTTTTAAAAGCAATCATGCTTTTATTTTTAAAATTTAATCCAAAGCCTAAACATTAAAATAAGAAATATGTTAGCTCTAGAAAGCACTTTCTCTAGAGCTTTTATTTAGTGTTCTGAAAAAATTTATACAGCAAAATAAATTAAAACGAAAGCTAAAAAGTTAAAACTTAAATCTTATAGCAAAAAATAGAAAGCTAGAGCTTCAACCAATCACATCCATTGCATTGAAATGTAAAATGAGGAGTAACCAAGTAGAGATGTTGATCTGCTTTTAAGAAATTTGATTCAAACTTCAAAGTAAACAAAATCTTTCTCTTGAATATTTTTTTTTGATGAAAGGACTATTATGAACCAATCTTCTAAAAATACATAATACGCATCGCAGCCGCAAAAAAAAACACGTGAAGACCCTTCTTTTGAAAGAAAACGATGCGTTTTCCTCAATCTTCATTTATGCTTTCTAAGTGCGGCCTCCAAACACCAACGCGCCCCTTTCTCCGTTCTTTTTGAGTCGCGATTTTTTCCGACAGTATCTCCGTCAAGTACCGATCAGATATCAACAGTGACACATCCGTGTCGTAACTTTTATCTTTATCCCCATTCGACTTATCATCATCACCTTCTTCACGTTGCCGACGAGTCTGTGACCGCTTCTTGACGGCCTTTGCATTACGTTTATCGGATTTAGCTGCAGGCACGAGGAAGTAAATCTTCCCACGTTGGAGCTCAGCTTCCGGAGGGACGATGACGATCTTTGTGGCTGAGATGAGATCACCACGTTCTTGATGGTCAGACTGTGAAGAAGACGGTTTCTTGAGTACGTGCTTCGGGTGTGCCTTCATTACTTCTCCGGCGGTGATTGTGCCACTGATCTCCTCCACGTGGCCGTTTGAGTGTATGATGCGGATCACGTCCAGAGCTCCACATGGTAGGATGCAGGCGATGCAGCACCTGATTGTCTCCTTCATCCTCTTTTTGTTTTTAATGAAGAAGAATATAAAGTTTAAAAGACTCTGGTTGTTGTAAAAATCATGAGAGCTGTGAGATTAAAATAGCATAAAAATGAAAGAGAAAGAGAGAGACGTGAAGCAAGCGAAGAGAGAAGTTTAAATTGTATTTCTTTCGGTTTTTGGTACTCTTTTTTTGTGAGGATTTTAGACCATGTGTGTTATTATTTATAGTCATGTTTCTTTGGTGAGTTCTTTTATTGGACGGCCCCTTCTTATGGTGTGTTTTAATCTTTTAATGTTGCATAATGTATATCTTCGTGAGTGTGTATTATATATATTTTATGGTTCTGTTAGTTGCTCTTTTCCTGCTGTTTTTCAGCGGCTTGGTGTAGGAATATACGTTGAATAACATTCACTTTTCTATTAACTATTTTGGATTTCTCGATTTTTAAATATTCACTGAACTAGTATTTTACCTAAAAGCTTATGGAAGGTTTTGAAACTTTCATTAGCTATCCAATGTTCATTTTCTTTATGCATACCAACATTGCACCAAAACAGTGGTTAGGGAACACTACGAATTGTCATCCGTATAAAATAATCATGAGATAACTAAGTGGGGTTTTGTCTTTTTCATTGAGATGAGAGATGATGTATATTGTCTTACAAGTACACAATATAATATCAAAAGTAAAATTTAAAAGCTTGATATATTATTCCTTTAGAAACATTCGTTTGAAATCGAACATAAACATACGAAGATGTTGAATTATTTTGATAAAACCATAATATAAACAAACAAATGAAGCCCTTTATTAAAAAAAAAAAAAAAAAAAAACAAGCAAATGAAGGGAAAAAGGGTGAAATAACATATATTTAAGTATAGGAATATAACAGAATTTGTATTTCTTTTTCTAGATGGTGATGAGACGGTTTCAAATAGATGGAATGAATAATTGCACCCAACGATTGAATGTGAATGTACTTTACCTTTTGGATCCATCGTCTACTACATTTGAGGGGACCCCTCTTCCTCGCTATAAAGTTTTCAATTATTTATTCTTCTTCTTTTCCTAAGTGTTTATATTATCTTATAACAAATTTCAGTTGTAAAATGCACAATGTGGCTGGGTAATTAAGGGTAGACACATGTTATAGCATCATTTGGTCTCCATTATTATCACCACATATTGCACTTTCCACAATTTCATCAAGTTAAATCCTGATCTAAGCAACCATGCAAGACATTAAGCAGATAGTTGAAATATTTCTAGATTCACCCTGAGTAGTCGCGGACTAATTATGCTGTCATCTTATCATATTCTTAGACACCAAGTATCTTAGGTGCTTTGTAATATTAGATTGTAACTCAAAATTCGAGAAATAATATTATATAGTAAAATGTTCGTGTTATAAATTTTATTATACAATTTGGACCCATGTTTTTTTTTTCTTAAAAAAACTAGTTCGGTTCCAAACCCCACATAACAACTATTTGAACAACTTATTATCTTTTTTTTTTTTCCCGCAAATTGAAATTTTCGTTAAAGGGCTGACAGCCCAAAATACCTATTACAAAAGGCCAAGTTAATGGGCCCAAAAAACACAAATCACAAACCGGGCCCAAGGCCCACCTACAACTCCCGATGACCCCGAAGAAGCTCCGCCGCCGCGCGGACAAACGCTGCGGCTCCGACGTCGCCCTCCTTCGAAACATCACCGGTTAACCAACCGACGATTCACCCGAGAGAACCGGAAACCACTCACCATACATCACCACCGCAAACGCCTTCCACTCCGGTGAAAACTAAACTCGGAGAGAGTCAATCGAGAGTTCGAGATCTCATCCGACACTGTTCAAACCCAACACCGAGATAGAAGCTTCGCGCAGACCAACACCTTTAACCGTGGTCGAGCTTCGATCACCTTCTTACGGGATCTCCACCCACCCAAATAAGCCAGAACCGTAAAAAACTAAAAGAAAAATGAGAAGAAACCCTAAAACGAAACCTAGGGACCAAAGGCGGCGAGGCAAAGCAGCGGAACGCTTTCACCCCCGGGATCTAGACCGACGACGTCAGAGCTAAGGTAGCCTCTACCTCGCGGGGACAGGAACCGGCGTCGACGGAGCTGAAGGAGCCTCAAACTCCCGGAGACAAACCCAAGTAACCGAACGAGAAACTTCACCGCGCCATCCTCACCTTGACCGCGCCCTTGCGCCAGAGACAGATCCGCCATGAACGGCCTTGTTCCAGAGCTCAAGCAAGGCGGCTAAAGTAGGAGACGAAACCGAAGGGGAAATCGTTAGCTTTAATGGTGGCTGGAGGGCTCCGGTGACGGTACACGCGCTAACGCGCCGCCAGTCACCGGACCCGATAACAGATCTACTTTCTCTTTCTTAAAACTCTCTCTCTGTCAACAACTTATTATCTTTACAATTTGTGTTTTTCCTATTGCCTTTTATTTGGTGTAAGTTTTTTTTTTTTCATGTCATTGAGTGCCATCAAAGTCAATTCAACAAGAAATAGTCGAAAGTTTGATGACATTAGTTCGAAACATTTTCAATGAATTATATATGATATGCATGCATGCATTCTGTTGGATTTCAGATCCTACTGCCTTATTCTTTTTTCTTCTTCTTATTAGTTGTCTTTTGAAAATATATCTTAAAATAACTTTTAAAAACAAGATTAATACTACCAATGTTGGTTCAACTAAATATATAGAGTATGCTCTAAGAAGGTCAAGTTTTTACTGGTTCTTCTACTGAGATAACGACAAACCTAAATTAATTGTGGATTCATTTCACAAAACTTTTTTAAAAAATAATTCAGAGTATAAGACATACGCTATAAAATGAAGTAACATGATTAATAACAAACAGAAAACGAAAGGATAACGAAGAGAAGTGGGTTTTCAATATATATCCGGAAGCAAGATCATGTGGGTTTGCTTTCCTTTTGAAAGTGATTTGAGTCATGGACCCCCTCCTTTCTCATTCTACTTTCTTTCTCCCTTTTCCTACACATTTCAGTGTTTGGTGAACTTCTTTTAGCTTCTTTTTGAGCTTGATAGAATGTTTACAAATGTGTTTGATTGTACGAATACGAAAAAAATAGTTGAGACGACAACAAAAGTAGACAATATGCACACCCAACTCACACATTATTTTTTAGCTCCTTTTCATTTATGAAAAAGAAACTAGATTAATATTGAATTTCTTAGATATAACTCCTGGCTAGTATTTGGACACAAATGGTGGTAGGGCCTCACTATATACGAGATGGAGGAAGCCAGTAAGGGTCTTTGAAAGAAGTAGGTGCACCTTCAGGAGCTTGAAAATGATGTATTGTTGTATCAACGATATTGTAAATACCAAAACCATGGCCTATAAAATAAATGGAGTTAGGCTTCAGACCGGAACAAGAACTAGCCTCGACGCAGAAAGCCTCGCTCATAGAAATAAATATGCACACATCTCCAATGTCCTCTGTGTAATGCATGTATCTTCCTTCCGTCATCTTCTTCTCTCTAAACACCATGAACCGCCTTGTCGTGTAGTTACTTCCTTCATGGCTGGACGAGAAGAAGCGTTGCGCGTACCTGCGTGTGCACAAAGCAACAATATATAAGACACTGAAAAATATAAATGAAAACATTATATTAACTAGACTGTATATATGCATATACTATATAAGTATATCTAATATACTAATGTTAAAAAAAAAAATCTTTAGAAATTTTTTTTCTGATTATATATACCATTTGACAAGAAAACGTTGGCCACTGGAGGCTAACTCAACCAGGTGTTCGGTCCTGCAACACCAACCCAAAAGCTTCCACTCGGAATCATCCAACTCCGGTAGGTCGCGGAACAACAACTCATGGAAGCTAGGGACTTTGTTCTTCTTCAAATGGAGATCCCATGAGTACAAGGAGTTGCCTCCAGGACCAGGCAAGTAGAATCTACGCTCTCTCTTGGAATACATAAGAGTCGAGTTCTCCAACTTCTGCAAGTTATTCTCAGCCAAAATCTCCCCGACATTAGTCCAACGCATGTCAGAATGTGGTCTACATAGACTAAGCTGTCTATCCAACAGCTTTATAGCAACCACACAGTCTTCCTCACTAGGAGAAGATGACATTGCTATGTTCCAGACGGCGTTTGCTTGGTTTGAGTGTACAGCGACAAGCGAAGGCAGAGGAATCATTGTGAGAGTTGACTTGGGACCCAAGGAACTGTATAGGTCGCTGATACATAGTGAACGGTCATGCTCGTTAGAGAATATGCCCCATCCACGTGCACTTCCTATCTGTCTCGAACCAGCGAGATCTTCGGGGAATGTTATGTTGGGAACTGTAAGCATCTCTTCCTTGGTCGGATCAAACAAGAGGACATCTCTGACGTCACTACCGTCCGGAAGATCATTCTTTAACGTAGTGCCAAGTAACAAATATGGAGTTGTGAAAGAAGATGAAAACAAACGAAAGCGTCTCTTGTGTATCTGCAAAGAAAAAAAACATCTTCGGTAAGAATATGTCTTTTGTCTCACGATTTGAAAAGCAGAACAGAACACAAGAGTGAGAAAAGAAGAGAAGCTTTACGAGGGCATGGCTCCAAGGAGAGAGTTTGATGAAACTCCGAGACATTTTCGAATGATATAACAGAGAATCTCAAACTCGGGTTAACTGAAAGGGAAGATACTGGCTCGAGGAAGGAATTGCAGATGAGGTGCTCGACGATATGCGCCACCGAGCTAAGAGGAGGAGGAGGATAGGTTAAAAGTCAAACGCCTCTCAGGCAGAATGGACAATACTTTCTTTATAATTTAACCCCACAAGTTTTATGTTACTACAAAGTAAACCTTTGAATTTCAAAAATTAAAAATTAGAATTGCACCCTTTATAACCCTCTCGGTGACTAATATATTTTCCCATATCCTAAATTTATGTGTTGTTTTTGAATTGGAAATCTTTGTATAAACTTTTTAGTGTCACAAATAATAAAATTTATGCTTCACTTCAACCAAGTTACCTTGTAAAAATAAAATAATATAAGCACAATTCTTGATTCGTTTATTTATTAAAAGTCTATTATGTTGTCATAAACAATTTTCCTTGTCTATATCATCTCAATTCTTAAAACAAACAATTACAACTACAGATTTGTACTTTTTTATTAAAAATATCTGGATCCACAATATGTTTATGTTTTATGTTTGTGTTAAAATTCCATTAAGCTGAAACCGTTCTTAAGGGCTGAATAATGAAAATTTATGATAATTTCCAAAATCATCTTAATATATAAGTTTTTTTTTGCTAAAATTTTGATCTTAATATATAAGTTGCAACAGGCTATATATATCAACCAAAACCCTTCACTTTTCTACTGGTTAAAATTAATATATAGTTATCTAAGAGATTTTTTTTCTTCAAAATTTCATATAATTATTTACTTATTTGAGTTATATTATGTGGTTACTTAAAAAATATTTATTTAATATGATTGTTCATTTAAAAACTAATTAATTAAAAGTTAAAAATTTGTACTCATTCCTTAACTTCGTTTTCTGTTTTATTTGTACTATCAGTTAGATTTTCCAAGTTTTGGCATTACCTATTTTATCTTATCACTTTTTAGAAGAAAAATTCCACCGTTGTAAGAGAACAATGTTTAAATGTAGCTGAAGAACCAGTCTATATATAATAATAATGCTAACTTGGAATATTTGAAAAAAAAAACTAATTTGAATTGAGAATTTCATGTCAGTATTGATAGTTACAACTTACATTACATTATTATATTCATTCCGTTTCATAATACTTGATGTTTCGTAGTTGTACACAAAAATTAAGAAAATTACATTTATCTATAAAAGTATTCTAAAATATAATTTTAAAATCAATTAACCAATTAAAAACTAGACAGTAAAATGTAATTGGTTGAACAGTTTCTAATAAAATTAAAGTTAACCTTACAATCTTAAAGCTTTATGTAAATTAAAACAAAATAGTCATTCTAAAACATCATCTATATTGAAACGAGGGAGTATTATATTTAAAAAAAAAACAATATTTGAAGCCTTTAGTCAAAAATACAATATTTGTGTATGAGCATCTCAGTCACTCGTTCATTGGATATTTCTCGTTGACATGCAACCAATTCAACAACTCAATTTATTGACAAAAATACAAAATTCCCATCTAAATAAACCACAAAATTTGACGCAACATTTATTTGACAGTGACATTCTCTCAGGAGTCTCAGTCTTCTTAATAAGTTCTATCATAAAAGCATGATGCTTAAAATAATGGCGCTCATCACATCAAAGTCTGAGTAATGAGGCTTAAACCGTTTATGATTTTGCTACAAATCGAACATTAATCATTGTTAAAAGATTGAATCCAGAATAAAATGTTGGTAAAGAAGCCACATGGCAATCCACTGGTTCTCATAAATCGTGCCAACCAATAACCTTTACTTTGAATAACTAAAAAACAATTCAATCAATTAATGAAAAGTCCTACCTCGTAATTAACAGACAAAACACGAGGGTATTCCAGTCTTTTCGCCAGCAAAGACCAAAGTGCAGCAACTACATGGAATGGCTTGCGGTCTTGGCAATGTCTGTCTGTCTCTTTCCTTCTGCCTCCAAAAACTTCCCTCTCTATTTTGTGCAAGTGAAGCTGCTGCAACCTCTCTCACCCATAAACAAATCTCTTTCCTCCAAACCCATTTGCCTTGACCCATTTGGTTCACAGAGAGCTTTGTTTGATATGCTTTAAACCCCCAACAGTTTATCTCAAGTCTACTACATAAAGACTGGGTTTTTATTCTTTGGGTTACAGAGGAAAAGGATGTCTCTTTCTAGGCTTGGGGTAAGGAATGTGTACGGTACGAGTCAACAAGCCGAGTTTTATGGAAATGTCGATCGTGAAGACCCCGAAGCGATTCTCAACGGCGTTGCAGTCTCTGGTCTCATCGGTGTCTTGCGTCAGCTTGGTGATCTCGCTGAGTATGTATTGAATCCAACCCCTCAATCTCTGTTTTTTATTTTCCTTTAGGGGGTCTACTGTTGAATGATTCTTTGAGCTAATGGTGAAGTTAAGACAAGAGAATCTTCACTTTTTGCATGAAAGTAATTGGCTTTTTTAGTGAAGTTTGTGATTTAGGATTCACCAAAAAGAAAGAAAGTAGCTTTCTTTTTCCTTTTGCCTCCTCTCTTGAAATAAACTCATGTGGTGGCTCTTGACGTTGGCTTGTGGGTTGTTCCTGGTTCAAAAGGGTTATCTTAGAATTCATGGAGAGCCACATAAGCTGCAGAAAGGAAGAAGCTTTGTTAAGGTTTTTTTTGCTTCTTTTCACTTGATTCAGGTCTGCAGCAGAGATATTTCAAGGCATACAAGAGGAAGTTATGGCCACAGCTTCAAGAAGCAATCAGTTGAAGATGAGGTTGCAGCATATAGAAGCTACAGTGCCTCCACTAGAAAAGGCGGTGCTTGCACAGACAACTCATTTACATTTTGCATACACAGGAGGTTTCTTTGTTTTTTGCCATCTTGTCAATCTTCTCATTGTCTTTGACCCATGGTGTCTGATTCTTGCTAGATTTCACATTAATTTTTATTTGATAAAATAATGTCATTTGTAGGCCCAAGTTTCACTTACTCTACAGAGTAGATAGATTGTTAAAATTAGTTATATTTTCTGAGTAAAACTTATAGAGTAGATAGATAAGCGTCAATAGTGGTTAGTGAGTCCATTGTCTTGATATGAAATGTCTTCTAGTAAGATTATAGTTTTGGTTTTTGGTCTTAGTTGATTGAGATTTATTGGTTGTTATCAGGTGTGGAGTGGCATCCTCGTATCCCACATGAACATAATCATTTTATACACGACGACTTGCCTAACTCTTTTATGGATCACTATGAAGAGTGCAGGGATCCTCCACGGCTGCACATGCTTGATAAGTATGTCACTTGCAAGCTTTATGTATTTATGTGCCACCATCATGTTAACTTGAAACTTTATGCTTTATTTTCCTCAGGTTTGATATAAATGGTCCTGGATCTTGCTTGAAGCGATACTCAGATCCTACTTATTTCAGAAGAGCATCAAGCAGCCTGGTTAAAGGAAACAACAAGTTCCAAAACAATAACATGAGTTGTAAAATTAAGGTGTGGTTTCTTATATTTATATTGGTAAAGCTTTATATTATTTGTACTTTGCAGTTATATTTATTGTTTTCTGACATGAACAGAAGAAAAGATCTTCGTCAAGGAGTCGAGATATGTCACGTCTGGCTTCAATGGCTAACCAGAATGCTAGGTAAAACAGAAGTTTGCATAGTTAAGTTTGTTTATTTCGTATATTAATTGAAACATGGAATGTATTTCAGGAAGACGTTTACTTTAATTAGCTTCAGTGGACAAACCTCTTCTTCTATATCTGCCTCAACCAGTGACATGGAGAAAAGATCTGATCTCCAAGATCATCATTCTCACACTTATGATTGCCTTTCAACGGCAACCTCTTCACTGAAGACTGGAGAAAAAACGAAAGGGGGGTTAGTTTCATCCAGCTTGACACCGGGGCCTTGCACCATAGGTTCAGTACTCTCTGAATGTGAAACCGAAGATGAACATGATAATTTACAGTTTACTCCTTTGCAAGGGCAAGCTGCTGCTGGCTCTTCTTGCGTTAGTTGGGATGAGAAAGAAGAGATAGTGGAAGAACCTCTTGGTGTGCAGACAGATGAAGCATCTGTTGTGGATGCACTAGTTGAGAAAGCAAGCTATGGAGAAGGCACTGGTAGAGTTGATATTGAAAAAGCGGAATCAGAACCAGGACTGCAACAAAGTAATGGGATTGATGAGGTAAGGGAGATAAAAGCTGGTTCGGAGATTGTGAGAGAACCGAGGGATAGTAGTGAACATGAGACTGAAAGCGAAGGGGAGTGTTTTGTTGATGCGCTTAACAGTATTGAATCGGAATCTGAAAACGAGCAAGGTCTCAAAACTAGTCTAGAAGCAGTGAGCATTCCATGTGGTGTTACAGGTGAGAGGTTGGAGAAGAGTTCCAACAAAGTTGAAGAGTCTTGTAGATCGATGGACAACGGTTATTTAAATGCAGCTGATGAAATGAATCATCAAGATCCATTGGAGAGTGATAATAGAAGCCGTTCACCGCGCAATGATGTTTGTACAACAAGTAACATTACAAGTGGAGAAGATAAAATCGGTTTTACAGTTGTTCCGGCTCCTGAGAACAGTTTATCTGATTCATCAAACCCCTTGTGTCATAGTGAACATCAAAAGTCAGAAGCTAAGGTTTCTGGTGAAGTTGAAGCAATTAAAATATGGACTAATGGGGGTCTATTGGGACTGAACCCATCGAAACCTCCAGTCTTGGAAGTGCCAAGTCTGGATTGCAAGACCGAGGAAAGGACACTTGGTTCTGCAGAAGCTGAAAAAGATAAATCAGATGATCTAGTTGAACATGTTCTGGATACTCCAAGCTTAGCAACTCAGAATCTAACTGTAGACCAGAGAGAGTGCCATGAGACTTCTTCTTACGGAGTCTTTGGTGGACTAAGCCAAAAGCTATTCACTAATAGTTTCCGCAGAAGAGATTCATTGCCTCATGATAATAGACAAGCTTTACCAGCAACTATTCCAGAGAATGATGAAGTGACTACAGAGAAGAGCAGGTTTGGTGAGCAAGATAAGGTTCTCTTCAGAGAAGAAGCTCCTATTGATTGGTTTGCATCGTCCCCACCTCTTCAACACATGAGAATATCTCTCAATCCCGTTGACAACACCCTTCAGGCGTCAAGGCTGAAGCTGAAATTTTCAGATGAGGACAACAACAGCAATAATACATTCCCTTCCTTTCAGTTGCTTCCAGAGGCTGCTACTTCTCTTCTTGATTCTTGTTCAGACGACGACGACGACGCTTTTTGTATGACTTCAGACATTGATTATCTTAGCGATTATCACTCCTTGTCAGATTCTGAGCAGTGGGAAGAACCCAATGAAAGAAAAGAGCATGATTCTTTCCATGAAAGTACGCATGTAGATAACAATGGTGAGCCTTCTTCTCTAGACACTGAAGCGGAAAATGGTTGTGTGGACTTAAACTTCTCTTACCTCCAGAGTCCTGTTGAGCCTTTACCACCGCCGTTTCCACCTGTGCAATGGATGGTTTCTAAAACAGCCTCAGAAACAATATCTGAAAACAAAACAACGCAGTCCATACAACTACAAGACGCTCTCAGGTTTGCGTTTGAGAAGCATACTTCATCGTCTATAGTCAACAAAGAAGAGCCTAACACTGTGGCTTCTGCTCCTAAACCAGAAACTAAGGTGCAATATTCAAGGAATCGTTTTAGATATTATTTCAAATTTTCTTGATTGAATTATTAACAAAGCATATGTTCTCTCATAGGTCCATGTGAAGAATAATGCGAGGGAGGAAAAACAAAATGCTAACGAAAAAGAGACTGATGCTGATGACTTCTTGCAACAAATCAGAACACAAGTGAGTGCAGTGTATTCTTTGTTTTTTCGTGGTAAAAAAAGAAGTTATGTTCTGCTTTCTTGATGCATTTTTAATAATCTTAAAAAATTGTATAAACAGCATGTCAACCTGAAACCTGTGGTTATGACAAGGACTTTATCTTCTACTGCTGCTGCTGCAACAACTGATCCTGCAATAAACATTAAGATCAGCGCCATGTTGGAGAAAGCAAACTCAATACGCCAGGTTCATCCTCTCTCTATATATCCAAACCAAATCTAATCTTTGCTTCAGAATCTTAAGTACTTTTTTGTTCTGACTCAGACACATGTTACTCTGTCACTCACTTTCTCTCTCTCTCTCTCTCTATTTACCTTTTCAGGCTGTAGCTAGCAACGATGGAGATGAAAGTGATACATGGAGCGATACGTAAAACCCCTTTTCACCAAAGAATCCTATTCATCTTTGTGATTTACTTTCTGCGAGCAATTTTTTTTATTGTATCATAACTAATGTGTGGATTGTGTAGATGATGATACGTAAATTTTGTCGTAGCGTGATTATGTATCTTCAAGAAAATAATGTAGTTCAAGAAATAAATTTATATTAAGAAAAGTGTTAATTGGTTATTATGCTCATTCATCGTGTGGAAAACATTTTGCTAACATATTATCATTTCAACCAAGGATGATTATGAGAGTACAAAGCAGTTAACACATCAATCACAATTACCATGCTTGAACAGAGTATATATCTCACCTCATCATGAGAATTTAATTTATCTTCGAATTGTGGATAAGTTCTATATATTTCCAGCTACGAATAAGAAGCATATGTTCTCAGAGGTCCATTCAGTGAATATTTGTCAGGGAGGATAAACAAAATGCGAATGAAAAGGAGACCAAAACTGGAGACTTCTTGCATCAGATCCGAACATAAAGTCAGTGTAATCGATTCTCTTAACGTTAAATAAATAATCATTCTCGATTTTTTGATGTGTTATATCCTCTTTAACGACATTCTTGATTTCTTTCATAGCATAAATTAACATCAACTCAACCTGCAGAGACATGTGGTTGCCACAACGATGACCCTACTACCACAAACACTAAGATCATCTTGATTTCGGTGAATGGCAAATTCTATACGTTATGTACTCCTTTTAATCTCCTATTTTCATCCAAAGTAATTTGGATATTTTCTCAAGATTCCTATTCTTCTCTCTAAATTACTCCATGCACGGCAACCGTACGTAGCTTGCGGGAGACAACCTATATTAGGGTTTAATCTTATTATGCAAGCAACTTTTATTGCCTGGAATCTTTTACGCATGTGTGTATTGTGTAGCAGATAAGTAGATTTTGTCGTACGTGATCTATATCTTCAAGAAAATATGAAATATAAAAATATAAACTGTTATCCTCACTTCTTCTTGAAGGTTGACGTTAATCGCAAGTTTTGAAAAATACTGGTAATGTGTCCTTATTTAATATGCATTTTTTTAAAAATAGGTTTTTCATTCGATATTTATACTATACTGAATACTCTCAGTTTTGTGTCAGCTGTGCTAATATTCTGGAAGCAATATCGCAATCAAAAAGGTCGAAAGAGAAAATAGTATATCTACTAAACAATTTTAAAGAAACAACTAATAAATGGTTTTTGCTTATAATTTCTGTAAAGAAGCATCAAATGGTGAGTTGTCAAGTAGAAGAGACTTCGAAGAAGATAAGGTCTTCAAGACCATCAAGCCGTGAACTTCGCTTACATGTTGTGTTCTCTAATTACTTTCTTATTATCTGCCACTTGAATCGAAAGTTTAAATAATAGAGATTTTGTTCTTGTGTGTACTGTTATATTATTTTCTTAGTAGTTAAGCATTTTATCTACAATTCTTAATGCCTGTCTCGCATTTAATCAAAGTCGAATATTAAATCATAGACATTTGCTTATGGACATGTGACGGGATTGATTTTTATTTTATTTTTTGAACAATATTCATCTGGTGTTGTTTCTTGGACTATACAGATATGGCTGACAGACAAAATTATAATCTCAACTAGTTGATAGAAATACTCAACGTAATTGTGTCTACAAACCGTTTTGTTGGTGTTGAAAGTGCCTGTTTAATGACTGATCAAGAAACTAGTACCTTACATACATATTAGGTCTTTGTGTGCAATCCATCCTATGACAAAGCAGCAGACCAATGTTCTTAAAATACAATTTATCATTTTTTTTGTTAAAGGGTTTTCATAAAATACAAATTATCATATAAACTGAATAAGTAATAGCCCTATATATTGTGTGAAAGCATTTCGCGAAACCCCAATATCTTTATTTGAAACATTTTTTTTTCTTTATTTGAAATATTCCGGGCGAGTGATAGGTTTTTTATTTTCTCTCAAAGATATCACACCTCAAGGTTGAATAAATCTCATCAAAATGTAATTGTATCTCATATCGTTCTCCAAAATGGAAAACACAACCTTTAGACTTTATCCATTTGTTAAAATAGAAAATTAACCAATTCGTTTTGTGTTTTAAAAAAAACCATCAGTTCGATCTATTTCTTTTTTCTTTTTCTTTAACTTTTAAATTCTTAATCGAAAATAAAGCTCTCGCATGCATGTCCCTCAAGGAAAGTGCACCTTTTTCCAATAAAAGTATAAAACTAAGCATATATAAAGTTTAGCTTACTAATTCATTCCACTTTATCTAGCACTAATGTTTCTGTTCATTTGGTCACCGCCGCTTTCTGCGGCTGCGGCTGCGGTTGAGTCTGCGGCTGCGTCTGTTCGTTTAGTTGTTGTTCGTTTGGCAGACGCAGCTGCAGCCGCAACCGTAGACTTAGCCGCATGTTGTTGTTCGTTTTAAAGACGCAGGGTATTGACGTTGACACTGTCGCATGAAGTAGATTTAGTTATGTTCGTTTGGTCGCCGCAGACGCAATTTTAATTTGTTCATATTTTAATTTTATGAATTTTATGAATTTGTAAAATTGTATTTTAAATAAATAGAATGTAGTTTAAATTTGTAAAATTATATTTTAAATAAATAAAAAGGTAGATTTAAATTTGTAATATTTACATTCATAAAAATATTATATTTAATTAGTAATAAATTTAACAACATTTTTTGTCATAAATCATTTTACCACACGCATATGTTCATCTATAAAAATATTATTTACATCTTTAAAAATATTATATTTAATTGGTAATAAATTTTTAGTCAAATAAATAAATATAACAACATTTTTTTTTGTCATAAATCATAAGCTAAATTAAAACAAAAACTAATATATCAAAATATTTATCACAAGCATATGTTCAACTGCATTACAAGAAAATATTGATCATCTTTTGGTCTACCTGTTGAAGATCAAGTTGATGTAAAAGAGCTATTAAGAGTGTATGTAAGACTAGCAATTTCATCATAATGTAAAATTAAATCTTTGTGATGAATATATGTGCACTTTCATGTGGCAACAAAAGTTTAAAGCTTTTAGATTTGTCATTAAGAACCGAATACACGTGATAAAAAGGATGAACAGAGTGTACTTTACACACATGCCTTTATGTAAAAAAAAAACAACATGAAGAAAGTCATTGCATGTATTTAGCTCTGTTTCTTCCCAGTGACACCAGCAATAACCATAATCTAAGAAGTTGATAAAACACAAAGTATATAAGAAGGAGGGGCTTTAACTTGTTTGGAAGCCTCAAGTGAATGGAAGATAGGCCTTACAACAGCAGGCAGAAAGAGTCCTACAAACAAGATGAGAAGAGAAACAGAACATGTTGACATGAAGTAGAAGTAAGGTGCCAAACTTGAGAAGTAAGCTGCAAGACTTGAGAAGAAAGCTGCCAGACTTGAGAAGTAAGCTGTCAGATTTGCGAATTAAGCTAGAGACTTATAAGGTTTTATAAGGATTTATAAGGCTTTATAAAGATTACCATATTGGAGTATTTTATTGAAGAGGAGAAAAAGAGAGAAGAAGACCGTTGAAGATATTTTAAAACAATGAATATTTTATTGTATTGTGTACAGAGACAACTTGCCTTTAAATACTTGTATCCAGATCTACAATTAAATGAAAGAAACTATTCTCTCCTTCTCTCTCTTACATTTTGAAATCTACATCTCTCTCATACTTTCTCTTTCTCTCATGTTCTTCATGTTCTTCATTCCCCAGAAATAAACTCTCAATAATTCTCTCATTCTAACATGGTATCAAAGCATTAAGCTCCTGAACCTCACAAAAGCTTCTGCAAATTTCTTACTTTCTCAGATTATCTTCAAAATCTGTTGGATACATCCTTTTATCCACTGGTCCAAAGGTCTTTCAAAAGAGAAGAACCTCACCAGAACTCAAGATAGAGGAGTACCCTATTCTTTGGAACTCAAGAAAGCTTCAGCCATATCAGGAAAAGCTTCATTAAAGTCCAGTTTATCTCAAAATCAGTAGGAACAATCTATTGTCCACTGGTCCATATCTCTACATGAGGGAAAACTCCAACATGGTGTTTTTGATGGAGGTAGCAAGATCAATGATGTTCCACACGAATGTTCCAAAAGGATTCTGGAGTGATGTTCTGATGTCTGCTACTTATCTGATCAATAGAACTCCAACTAAAGTCTCACCACCTTCAATGGAAGAGGCTTTGTAAAGTCAGAAGCTGATCACACACCCTCTTCACATTAACTAGTAATTACAAGGTATTGTGGTCATCTTAGTCTATGTGGATGACATTATCATCACTGGTAGCAACAAGGAAGGTATTCTCTCAACTAAAATATTTCTTTAAAATGCATTTGATATCAAAGATTTAGGATAGTTGAAGTATTTTCTTGGGATTGAGATATGCCGCTCTAAAGAGGGGTTATTCTTATCTCAAAGAAAGTACACACTTGATATTTTAAATGAGGCAGGAAACCTTGGGAGTAAAAAGGCCAAGACTCCATTAGAAGAAGGATACAAGGTGCTGAGAGAGGGGGAGTATGAGTCTACACCATTTGGATCACCATTTGGAGATATCAAGAAATATAGAAGAATGGTGGGCAAGCTCATCTATCTAACCATCACCAGCCCAGATGTGTGCTTTGCTGTGAATCATGTGAGTCAACACATGGGAGCTCCTAAGGTGCATCATTGGAATATGGTGGAGAGGATCTTAAGGTACCTAAGAGAAGCGCCTGGCCAAGGAGTATGGATGGCATGTAACAAGAGTACTGAAGTTGTTGGGTATTGTGATGCTGATTGGACTGGAGACAGAGATGATAGGAGATCAAATACAGGCTACTGCACCTTCATTGGAGGAAACCTGGTCACATGGAAGAGCAAGAAGCAGAAGGTGGTGTCTTGTTCAAGTGCTGAAGCAGAGTATAGAGCAATGAGGAAGCTTACTAGTGAGCTCATTTGGATCATAAACTTACTAAAGGATTTGGGCATAGAGACAACAACACCAATCACAATGCACTGTGACAATCAGGCGGCGATACATATAGCATAAAACTCAGTGTTTCATGAGAAGACAAAGCACATTGAAGTTGACTGTCACAAGGTGAGACAAGCTGTGGAGCAGAAGATCATTTTACCTTGCTATACTAGAAGTGAAGATCAGTTAGCTGATATCTTCACCAAGGCAGCAAGCACTAAAGTCTGTGAGTTCATTCATCCAAAATTGAGACTCATAGACCTCTCATGTCACTGATATCTCCTTCATGAAGTGTTCTACTTTTTTTCCTTGACTTGGGTTTTCTCCCAAAGGGTTTTACCTAGTTGAGGTTTTAATGAGGGAATACTTCATGGCTTCCAAGCTTGACTTGTTCAATATGGTCAAGCTTGAGCAGGAGTGTTGACATGAAGCAGAAGTAAGCTGTCAGACTTGAGAAGTAAGCTGCAAGACTTGAGAAGAAAGTTGCCAGACTTGAGAAGTAAGCTGCCAGACTTGAGAAGTAAGCTGCCAAACTTGAGAATTAAGCTAGAGACTTATAAGGTTTTATAAGGCTTTATAAGGATTATTATACTGGAGTATTTTATTGAAGAGAAGAAGAAGAGAGAAGAAGACCGTTGAAAATATTTTAAAATAATGAATATTTTATTGTATTGTGTACTGAGACAACTTGCCTTTAAATACTTGTATCCAGATCTACAATTAAATGAAGGAAACTATTCTCTCCTTCTCTCTCTTACATTTTGAAATCTACATCTCTCTCATACTTTCTCTTTCTCTCATGTTCTTCATGTTCTTCATTCCCCAGAAATAAACTCTCAATAATTCTGTCATTCTAACAGAACATGTCACACAAGCAAACAACATATCAAGCAAACTCCTCACACACCAAAACTCAAGTTAGCTTAGACAAATGCAGTCAGTAGAAAGAACCCAGTAGCATATAAATAGGGAAAAGAGGGTACCTTTACTCCTTCCCACCAGTCAACGGTCCAGACAAGCTCTAGCGACAAGGTTTTTGCAAGCACCCAGTTGATTTTATGCCTCTCGTCAAGCACTTCTTTCCAATAGCTATGATGAAGTACATATCAATACAGTATCAGAGGAAACTGATAGTTATGAACTAAAGCATCAGTAAACCATCCCCATCAGACACAAACCCATATCCTAAATGCTTTAGAACAAAGACCATCACTATCAGCTTCTTCTTGTCTTAGTTATGAACTTGGATCTTGGATCCAAAACCCACGCCCAAAAACTCATATGAAATACAACAGTTACCTCAACTATGCTTGAAACCCAAATCGGAGGAGAAGAGAGAGCTCGTGCTGCGTCAGAGAGGAGAGAGCTCGAGGTCTAGAGATGAGATGGAGATGAGAGAGCTCGAGGTCTACGTCGAAGATGGAGATGGAGATGAGAGAGCTCGAGGTGTGTAGATGAGAGAGCTTGTGGTTGTGTGAGATGGAGATGAGAGAGCTCGAGGTATGGAGATGAGAGAGCTCGAGGTATGGAGATGAGAGAGCTTGTGGCTGTGTGAGATGGAGATGAGAGAGCTCGAGGTCTGTGTCCGAAATGGAGACGAGAGAGCTCGAGGTCTGCCTGAGATGGAGAGAGATGAGATGGAGATCGAGAGAGATCGAGCAAGGTTGCGTCAATTGGAAAAAAGATGCGTCTGCGTCAATCTAGGATTAAATATTTTTGTAAATACTGAAACATATTAAGGGCAAAATAGTAAATTACGTTATTGGCCGCATAATTTACGTCGCGACCGCGGGTTTTATCGGCGTTAGCCGCATGACGCGGCGTTCGGACGCGGCGTCAGACGCAGCTTCCTGCGTCATCCAAACGAACACGATTTCTACAAAACAATATTGCCGCAGCCGCAGACGCAGGTAGCTGCGACAACCAAACGAACATCACTTTTATTAATTCTTTTAGATGTCTCTTAAAAACTGTGGAATATGGAACCATTAGTATTAAAAGTGGAAACCCTTGGAAATATTTTTTTTTAATTAATTGGTATTCCAAACCTATGACAGAACTCAGACTAATTCACAAAGACATGTGCATCTCACAGATAAGCCATCTCATGCTAATGAGTCCGAAAATATGGGTCTATATCCGTGTGGTATTTTACGAATAATATGACTTAATTTCGCTGGTAGGTGAATCGAATTTGGAATCTGTTAGTGTCCCAGTCCTGTCTCTTTCCACTCGACCACACTGTGCCGGACTCGGAAAGAAACTTCTTATCAGTATGGAACATGTTCTCCTCATAAGCCTAATGTATATATAATTACTTTCAAAACTGTGGACACAAGATTATAGAACTAATTTACATTATGAGCACGACCATATGGAAAAAAAAATATAATTTGATCTTCTCATTTGTATTGAAAGACGGCAAGTTCAAGTATATAAGAGCATAGTCCGAAATGTTGGGATAGAAATGGATAATTGATCATTTGTCATTTTATTCTAACAAAATCAATAAAGTACAAGTCATATCTCTATAATAGTCATTAAAGAGAGAAAATAGTTAATAATTCCTGTTCTTTATTCATTTGATTAATTTTAAATCACTTTATTAAAGATAGGATTAAAGAACAAAACCCCATACAAAAGATTTTGCTTTTCTTTTAAAAGAGAGCTTTTTATAAAGTTAATTTCCGAACCCAAAAGAAACAGTACTAATGAACATATTAAGATTTCAAGGGAAAAAATAAAATAAAAATGGGCAGCCAACAGAAATTAGTCACCTAATTCATAAGAAAAGAAAGAAAGATGGCAGAAGACAAGGTATCCCACCTTTACAAGTAACAACTAATTATAGGTTTGATTGGTTAACTATAGCATAATCTAATCTATTAATTTAGGGTCCTGCTTTTTATCTACTGTTTAAGGTTGTCATTTAAATTTTAGACTCAATCAAAAATCTATCATTAATATTGCACATTACTTATATAACATCAACCGAAATATCTAATCTGAACAAACTTCACATAAATCATCCCTCGGTTATCTATACAAAAAACAATAAAATTTTCAAATACTCTTTACACTAATCAAGACATGTCTACACATCTCACGTCTCTGCTTATAGTTTGGGTTTATACTAACTTAAAACTGAACATTAACTTGATAAATTATATTTGCTTCTCTTCCATTCACGAATTGCACCTACAACACACCAAAATATAATCAATTCATATGTGTCTATCTTTAATCGTACTAAACATTCTAACATAACAACCTTTATATTTACGTGAGGTTTGAATAATACATAGTTTCATAGTCTATCACAAAGTAGTACATGATATGACTTTTATTCAAAGTTTATCAAATGACATCTAACCGAGTCACTTCTTCATCTGTTAGACTTACATTAACCTGTCATTATGAACACAACATAGTCATCAAGTAAGCTTGAATGTCATATATCTAGAACCATATAAGTATAGATCTGGTTCACATCATTACAAACGTTTTCTTCTTTTTTTGGTCATAACACACGGTACAATTCTTTATATTTCTTACATATATATATATTGTATTTCAAATTTTCAAAAATCTATATATCTAATAAAGATCTACATACAATCATTTAGGACGAATATTCTAACAACAGTTTTATAGATTTGATCAAATCTATTTTATTTATTTTCCTTTATCTGTTAGATTTGAAAAGTGCGTTGGTTATTTTTATTTTGTTTTTTTTAATTATTAACTAATTAAATTATTAAAAACAATTATTTTGTATAATGTAATTAAAAAAATATAAAAAATAAAACAAAATTAACTCTTTAATTTAAGGAAAATAATTTCATAATTAATCGCCAACTCAACACACTAAATTAACATATGAAACATTACACATTATAAATTAACACCATGTACAACATATATTATAGTAGGCATGCGGGTTCGGGTAGTTCAGTTTTTGGGTAGTTTGGTTTGACTAAACTCTTGCCAAATCAAAAAGTAAAATAGTTTAATTTGATTCGGTATCTAGGTAGTTCATTTCTATTTTTTTTACCGAAACTAACCAAAGTTTTTGGTTTTGATTATATTTTGGTTAAAAATTTAGGTAAAGTCGGTTAGTTTGGTTAATTTGGTTCAAAATTTTGGTTAATTGAGTTAGTTCGGTTCAAATTTTTGTGTAATTTTGGGTAGTTTGGTTACTTCATTTCAAACTTTTGGTTAGTTTAATTTGAAATTTGGTTAACAATATTTTTTTTGAAAAACCCAACTAACCGATTACCGAACCTAACCGAACTGAAAACCAAAGTTTTTATAAACCTGCCAAATCGAACCGAATTTCTCACCGAACTTACCATATTTTGGTTTGGTTCGGTTCGGCGAGTTTGGTTAAAAGTATCAGCCCTATATTATAGGCCAAATCCATTCTATACCCGTAAAGAAAATATATCATATATATTATATAACAAAAATATAAACCAAAAATTTGAAAATCGTATGATATAATCCAAATAATTTTAAGGAAGATTTAGCAAAACAGTATCCGCGCACAGCGCGGATCCGTATCTAGTTTAGATTAAATGTAAAAGTGAAACGTGGAATAAATTAAAAAAGGTGAGAAGGTGGAAAGAGAGAGAAATGCAGAGTAATATTAGTTACTATAGTTATATCTAGAGTAAAAACTAGAGTGCTTTTCTTTCTTTTTAAATAGTAACTAGAGTAACAACAAAATTTTAGTGTTTTACCCGATTGATAGAATTTTAGCTGAATTTGGAGTAACTTTAAATCTGGAGTAAAATATTATTCTAAAACACCCATCCAATCACGCTCTATGTGTGCTTATATACACACGCATATACATAGTTTTATCTATGCAGAACATGACTAGCCTTCCTTTGTTCTTATAATGCACATTTGTCTAGAAAATTTACCACGCAATGTAATATGTATTAGTACTCCATATCCATCGAACATGCATGTGATCAAAATTCTAGAATGAAGAATCCAAAATTCTATAATAGTTATATGTGTACAATATAATTTTTCTTACAAAAGTTAAAATTATACTTGTTTACCTCAACTGTTTCTCGATTAATTTGGCTATAAACTTTTTTTTAGCTATAAACATAAATTCAATCACATTGAGAGGATTGTGAATAAAGTCAGCAAAAGCATTGGTGCACACAAAAAAATGAATAACGTCAGCAAAATTAGCTCAATGAACGTATATTTTCAACATATATAATATATATTTTACGCACAGTTATATTCTCTTTTTGAATAAGTCTATTAAAGTTTTCCTCAGTTTATTATTATATCTAACTTAAAAGTCGATCTCTTTTAAAAGGACTTAAAAGTTGTTCTTTTCTGCGACTGTGTGTAGTATAAAGGTTCCAATGAAAAAACATATATGTACGAAAGCACGATTTTGAGAGAAAAGAGAAACATGAACATCGATCAGTGCTTTCTTTTTTTCTTTTTTTCTTTTTCTTTTTCTCTTCTTTTGTTTTCTCCCTCTCATCTTTATCACTTTCTTTTACAACCAACGAACGTGAATTACGTATATTCATTAAAATAAAATATGTTTTAGAAACATGCTTTGCTAAACTTTATTTATTTATTTACTTATGTGACTACTAATTTGTTTTATTTTCCAACTCGATATCTGCTCAACCATTATATTATTCGATCAAACAAAACTGCAGAAACTATATTAGTACAATTTTACACTGTGAATTAAAATACAGATTATCTTCCATTTGGTTGAAACTCCTTCATATCAGATGTTCCATATCAGCATACATGAACCATTACATAATCTTCAAACACCTTGAGAAGAATAAGTTCAAATGTTAGATTGATTTCGTAATTCTTTAGTCTTTCTTCAATTTTATTACTTAAAATAAAAATCTGTTATATATATCAATCTATACGATATTGATTTGTTACCTTTCATAACAGTTACAAATCGAACCCTTCTGATATACAAACTAAAAAATGTTAGTCAGCTAAAACAAGAAGGAATGGAAGATGCTTCTGCGAATTTAAAGAGAACAAGATTTTGATCCGCGTTTTCAAAGCACGAAATTATCTATTTCTTAAATATATTATTTTATAACATATTATATTTTTATAATTGTTTTTTTTGTTATATGTGTAGTAGTTGTCTTATATATTTATGATATGCACTAAGATATAAATATAATAATATATATAATGACTTGCAATTTAAAAGCACGAGATTTGTTTCTTTTGAAAATTAAATATTTATTAATTGTAATCTTATGTGTTATTTGATAACTAATTTTTTAATAATGTTGATGTTTCATAGTCATACAAAATAATTCCGAAGAGTTGGTTTTTAAAAAGAGTTCCTTGTATTAATATTTTTAGTTTATTGTAAACTATTAAATCTCAAATATCTTTTTCGTAGCATATTTTAAAAGGTGATTAAAAGAAATACAAACAAAAATTTGAATCCATTTTTATGTTTTACTGTTTTAAAATGGGTTTTCTAACTTTTTTTGTCAATAAAAATCAAGTGTTTAAATGAGCTTCGGTCTATAAATTCGTGAAACCCACCCACAAGTAATCCAACTTCTTCGATAGTCTTACCAAAAAAAAAAGAAAAGTAATAATAAAAAATTAAATTCAGATTTTTGGCACGGCTAAAGTACTGATACAATGTAAATAGCATATATGTCATAAATCGATTTTAGTATAGATCTTTAAAGTATACATAAAAATGATTATAATATGATTGGGTTTCTAATAAAGTCGAAATGGGCTTGAAAATCACAATTTTTTTACTGCCGAAATGAGTTTGTAAATTCATTTTTAAATACTTGTTTCTGACTGGTGCAATTAATGTGGCCGAAAACCATTTAAAATTTTCAAAAAAGTAATATCAATTTTTGTAATTAATTGAAAAATCGGGGGCATAATCTTAAGAATGATATATTCTATTAAAATAGAAACATGACCTATTGATGTAGGGTGGTCTAACTATTTTAATACAATTATTAAAATCTCTTATTAATCATTTAAAAAAAATATTATACAAAGAAAAAACACAAATATGACTAAAAACCCAAATATAAATTATTTTTTTTTAATGTAAAAGGAAAAATATACCCTCAAAATCTAGTTCTCCTATAATAGTATAGATTGTCTAATATCTAGGGAGACTAATTAGGTTTTTACTAGTGACATTTGTTGTTGTGGCACCAGAAAAGACTATCCTGCATAGTTCATTTATTGGTAGTGACTAAAGATAGTTAAATATAGTAAAATAATTAATTCGTATAAATCATCAAAAAGTCATGAAAAAGATAAAAAAAAAAAGCATTATTCCAACAAAAACGAATACAATTTGGGAGAAAAAGAAAAGGAATACACACATTTTGTTTTGAAAGCAGTAAGTAATAAATGTGTCAACTATATTCTTTCTATATGTATTCCCCCTGCTAGACCTGGGACGTATCCGGATATCCGAGAAATTTAGAGTATCCGGATCCGGATTCGTGGCTTCCAGATATCCAGATTTCGGATATCCGTCTCAAAATTCTATTACCCGCGGATATCCGGATCCGTAAAAATAACTAAAAAATAATATTAAAAAAAACTAAATTTTTTAATATAATACCTAAATTAAATATTTATACAAGATTTATAAATATATTTATATATGTCTATAATATTGTAAAAACTAAAATATAATATTATAATATTAATTCATGTATAAATATTAATATATCAAATATAAATATTAATAAAATTTAAAAATTAATGTGTTTTAAAAATACGGATCCGGATCCGGATATCCGGACCTAAAAATTAAGATATCCGGATCCGGATTCGGTTTCCGTGGATCCAAGATTTTACTATCCGGATTCGGATCCGGGCAGCCCGGATATCTTATTTTCGGAGCGGATCCGGAACGGATCTCGGATAATAAGTCTCAGGCCTACCCCTACTAACAATTTTGCTTACGGATGGGCATTCGAGTTCGGTTTGTATCAATTTTAAATTTTCGGGATTAAGAGTTTAAATTCCATTAAGGTTATAAATTTTGTTTGGGTTCAGATAAGATCTTTGCAAATCTGTTTAAATTATGTAAAATAATCAATAGTTTTGAAAATTTTAAAAATCCAAAAAAAAATATAACATATATATTTGAATTATGTATGATCAAATATCTAAAACTAACATGAAAACTAGTTCAGTTTGGATATTTAGTTGAAGAATCAATATGTATTTCCGGTTTTTGGATATTTTCTGCTATTTCAAGTATTTATTTTTGGATTTTTTTAAATTACGTATTTTACATAACTTTCAGTATTTGAAATATTTGAAATATTGAATTTTAAAATAAATATATTTAAATATATAATCGTGATTCAAATATTTTTGTATACTTGAAATATTTTGGTTTGAGTTGATTTCAGTTCTAATTCATTAAAAATTAAAGATTTGGATTCATTCATGTATTTTACAAGCTTTGATTCAGAGTTAATATAACTTTTTAGATGAGATTCGGTTCTGCGTTTCGGATCCAATTATTTTGGTCGACCATTTACTCTCCTTTCCTACGAAAACGATATAATAATTCAGAAATCCTTTTAGATAAAAGAAAAAGAAAAAAATCAAAATCTTCATCCTATAAAACTATAAACGTCTCTTCTCTCTTCCATCACTGCAAGAAACTTAATCACAACTCATCCTTTTCACTCTCTCTTCTCATTTTCAATGGCGACCCAAGATTCACAAGGGATCAAACTCTTCGGCAAAACCATTACATTCAACGCCAGTAATATCACAACAACGACGATTAAAAGAGAAGTGCACCAACAACAGCCAGAGGTACAAGCAACAACAGACGTCAGATCATCATCAACGGATCTAACGGTGGAGAAGCGTCCAGACAAGATCATAGCATGTCCGAGATGCAAGAGCATGGAGACTAAGTTCTGTTACTTTAATAATTATAACGTTAAACAACCAAGACACTTCTGCAGAGGTTGTCAGCGTTACTGGACCGCTGGTGGAGCTCTCCGGAATGTTCCCGTCGGTGCCGGTCGCCGGAAAGCCAAACCTCCGGGGCGTGTCGGTGGATTCGCCGAGTTTCTTGGGGCTGCGACTGGAGCGGTCGATCAGGTCGAGCTTGACGCTTTGCTGGTGGAAGAGTGGCGAGCAGCTGCGTCACACGGTGGTTTCCGGCATGACTTTCCGGTGAAGAGACTCCGTTGCTACACCGATGGTCAATCTTGTTAAATATTCTAATTTAAAATTTTATTTTTCATATTATTTGTTTTGGTTTGGGTTTGGTTTAATCCTTTAGAAAGAACATGGTTAAATTTGCTTACTGGATACGTACAGGCTAGCATCAAAAATGAACTAGTTGGTTAATTAGGAGAGTTTAATACTTGCTTGTCTACTAAACAGCTGTCGCTTTTTCATCAATCTCTCTTTATTGAATCGTCAGTTGTAAATTGAAGCTCGTGGGATTTTTCTTCTATAAAGAATTCGGAGTCGTTGACCATCAATTAGCCCTTAATTAAAACAAATTATTTCAAGATCTGTATACTAGTAATAGTATAAGATTAGATTAGCTTTAATCTCTGTAGCTTAATTCGTTTCGCTTAAGTGTACGTAAAGTTAATTAAAGAGTTTGGACATTAGTCGCTGTATACTTTTAACCAAGAAACCTCATTCAATTGGGCATTTAAGATTTCACTTTTCAAGCTACACACAATCATCGTAGACCTACAAAAAAAAGTATAAAATATATTAACTGTGAATGAAGAAAAAAATGAACAAGGTGGACAGTGGACACAGCTAATCTAAATGTTGTATTTTCTAACAAGGCCACTGGTCATTAGAAAATAAAAATAATTAAATGCATTCTAAAGAATATCACAAATTAATACGAACTTTTAGAAAAATGAAAAGCATTAATTTCAAAAACACGTCTTAAATCTTCGTTAGAGGACTAGAACATGTTTATTGCAGGTCTCTTAGATTGAATCTCTTATCGTAATATAAGATACAGTTTCTTAGCTTTTAATTAAAAAAAGGTAAGAAACGTGTTTTATATATCTTATTTAATAGACGTTTTTTAACTTTTTTAGTTAAAAGATAAAAAATCGTATCTTATATTACGTTAAGAGATCCAATGTAAAAGACCTACAATAAACATGCTCTTAATTGAATAATATATTAATATTATTATTAAAAACTTAATTATCCGTGACAAAAAAAACAATTAATTGAATAATTAAAATCTTAAGTTAAAAACAAAACTGTATCAACGAGAGAATGACATGTAGTTTATGGTTTTAAAATTTTTTTGAAGAGTAACAACCAGATGATTATTTTCTTTTCTAATTTTTTTTCTTTTTCATGAGAAAAGACTTTCTTGAAAAATTCTAGTTGTGGATGATGTCACACACTTTAGTGTTAGAATAATGAGAAATTCTTTAGGATAACTATTTTAAGTTTTTGTCATAAAAATAATTTTTAAGAAATAAAATGACTAAAATAAATTTTATTAAAAGGTAAAAGTGCATTTTTATCATATGGTTAACTAATTTAAATTTAGGGTTTATAGTTAAAAGGTGGAGTTTTAGAGATAGCGTTTCAAATTTTGAAAAATAAAAAATAAATATTTAAAATTTTAAAATAAAAAAAAAATTATTTTGGTCATTTTTTTTTTTCGGAAAAACTATTTTTGTGACAAAAACTTTAAAGAAAACTATCTGAGAGAATTGCCATGGAATAAAAAGTGATTTAACTTCGCAAACGGCAACGAACGTTACTGCCCCAACGCAAAGAGGAACATTTTCGTGTAAAACCCAAACTATTAAGAGCATTCGTGGGTTTAAGGATGCACCAACTCACCACTACATAACCAAACTAGTCAAGAGTATCGCCATCCGCAGAGACACTTGACACATTCAATTAAAGAACTTAGTTTCATAATTAACAAATTTAAAGTTGAATCACAAAGCTAAATGGAGACAGCACATCAAAGAATATGACAGAAGAGAAAAAAAAAAAAAAAAAAAAAACGAGACTTGTGTGCAAGTCATCTCCTGCTTTGGTATAAGAAATGATTGTGGGTCCCTAGTTGAATTGAGTTCGTGGTTGGTCAGAATTTTATAAATGCACAGCGGAAAAAAAAAATCAATGAAACTTGAACGAGTTAAAGAACGAAATTAACACAAAGTTTGACTTGTGAGGCTAATATAAAACGTTTGAGAAGCATCAGTTTCTTCAAGTCAAAACGTTTTGTAAACTGCAACAACCAAAATGTAACATAACCGAAATGAGCTAATGGGAACAATCCATACAGTTTACTTTCAGTTTCTCGGAGTCCAAATGATATCTAAAAACCGAAAATAAAGAACAAAGAAAGATAGAATGCGATTCAGACTCCGAACTCACTCACTCACTCACTCACGACATGATTTTGGCAGACCGGACATAAAGGCTGTCAACAACCTTCCCCATGTTCGCAATGGTGTCAAGAGTAGCCGAGTAGATAGCATCCGCCTTCGGATCTTCGAATATGATGAGACACCCAGCTCCTTGATCCAACGTACCCGCAAATTTCTTGTCAAGAATCATCTGAGACAGCTTCTTCTCCACATGGTCCACCGGCAACCCAATCAGCTCAGCAATGTGACCAATCTCAACTCGCGAGAAAGGCTCGATCAAACGACAAAGATTCTGCTCCAGAAGCGTGTCATAGAGAGAAGAGAGATGCCTGTGGACAATCGGGTCGTCCTCCAGCTGCGCCTTGTAGTCACGGAGCGCGTTCTCAAACAGCTTCAAAGACCTCTTCGAGTGAGCATCGGCGACCGCCTTCATGGCGTCTAGATCCGGACCAACGTACTGGAGTCCAGCCTTTGAGGAGATGATTCCAGCCACGTCATCAGCTTGGCTAACCATGATCTTGCACAGCAACATGTACTTCAAACTGAACACCGCTCTCGGATCTCCCAGAGCGTTGAACGACTCAAAGGCTTCGAAGAAGTAGCTGTATCCCGTTTTGTAGTCCTTCTCCTCAGCGTGGAGGATCCCACTCTGGAGATCTATCGTCCCTTGCTGAGCCGGTGGGACGTAGATAGCGTTTGCAGCCGTTCTAGCTGCGGTGAGTGCAGCTTTCGCCTTTGGTAAGTTCCTCAACGAGAAGTGAAGTTTGCTTTCAAGCAAGTCAATGTCAACGAGAAGAAGCTTATCATCTAACCTCCTCACCTCTTTCACCAAAGTACTCAGTAACGCCAAAGCTTCCACATACTCCTTGTTCTCCATCAGAAGAGCAGCCAGCCTCGCCTCCACTCGCTGCCTGAGGAAAGTCCTCTTCTCGGCGCGCGTCCACTCAACCATCTCTTTGCAGAGAGTGATCTGGAGATTGGTTGTTCCGGGTATCTTTGCAACAGCATCGATGATCCCTCTGACGATTTTCGCGGTTTTGGCCTTTGGGATTAGGGAGAAGAAAGGTCGAAGTTTGGTTAAGAGTGTGCGGAGATCCTCGCCTCTCTTCTCTTCGGTGAGACGGTCGCAGAGGTTAGTGATGGCTTGCTCCTTGATACGCAGAGCCTCTGGAGATGAAGAAGGGTCTTCCAAGACTTGGTAGAGTATCTGAATAGCCTCTGAGCTGTTGGCTTCTTGAGCCAGGGAAATGGACTCGGTTGTAGCGGGATACGAAACCATTGTTGGGTGGTTTTATGCAAAACTCAAACCCTGTAACATAAGAAACATAGATGTGATGTCTCAAAAATGTCTCCTTTCCAACATAATAACCCTACTCTATATGTTCACAACAGTTTGAAAAAAAAACTAATCCATGGTCAATACAATAACAAGATCCATTATCAATAGAGGAAGAAGTAAAGCAACATAGACAGTGAACACAAAACAATCATACATAGACTTTAAGTAATAAGATGAATCACAGAGGCATAGATCTCAGTTCATTCTCGAAAGATCTATTAATCATTTCCCTCTATCACTTTTGGTTGCTAATTAGTGTAAGATGTAAGCTTAGAACATCATTGAGCTAATCCACCAGCTAGATTTTCTTCCCTAAATCGAACAAAGCTAAACCCTAGAAGCTATCGATAGAGGGGAACAAGATTTGATCTCAAAGGCCCAGAACTAACTAGATCTGATAAGCAAACCCACAAGAAAAAAATAAGGAAAAGAAACTCACTTTGGAATCCGTAGAATCGTCGTCTCTGGGTTAAAGCTTTCGACGGACGGCGGTGAAGATAAAGAAGTCTCTCTGTCTTGATAGGGAAGATAAAGGTTAAGTTTTTCCGTAGTTTTAAAATTTAATGAAGGGTATACTTGTCATTTCTAATGATGAAGTCAGGGATCGCACGCTTGAAAATATTCGGCGTCTTAAACTTTTCTCGTTTCGGATGAAGAGTTTGAAACCAACGCCAGACGCTCCAAAACCGCGTTTTTCTGCCCATCCTTTTTTTTTTTGTTCAAGACAAAACTGACTCGTGCAAACGCAATAGCGCATAAGATGGAAACGCGAGAATTGATGTTCAAGCCCACGGTCCCAGATTGAAGGCCCAGGCTTTAGGATGGGCTCAATATTTTCTGTCTTTAGATAGGGCTCTATGTTATTCTGTCTTAGCTTAATTCAGTATGTCTTCCATGATCTTCATCTTCAGAGGCGTGCCTACTGTGTATTGAAAAATGCATTCGATTCAGGCCCTCGATTAATATGTCTTAAGGTCCCAAAATTTAAAAAAATTTCAAGTCTATTGGTTTACATTTATTTAAATAAAAAACATTTCTATGAAAATTGACTAATTCATCTTCTGAATTCATGTATTTTTTTCTATATGACATAGTATAGCATATTTACGTAATAACTTATTCTTTTACAGTGTTAGACTTGTGTATTTGGTGAAAAAGATACATCATATTAGAAAATTGTTTTCATTACAGGTGTAAATAAGTTTATTTTTAAAACTTACCTCAGGCCCTTAAAACTCTTCGCACGGCACTGTTCATTGTTATTCTTTTAACCTCAAACTTAAGGAAATTAATTATGATAATCTCAGTAGACATGGAGATGATTTAAAAAAAAAAACTAGATCATGTACTTGTGTTCAAATCGTTCTGAAAACAAGAGCTCTCCAAATTTAGATATTGTTAGGTAATCAAATCATTCTTAAAAAAATATAACTCACAGAAGCATAACAACAACAAAAAAATGTTGGAACACAAACACAAGATAGGAAAGAAAAGAAAACACCATTAGATAAGTAAACTCAGACGACAACTTCAAAAAAGAAAATTTTTATATAATAGGTTGAAAAAGAGTTAACAAAAAAATAAAATTGTTGACAGATCGGTGTAATATGGGTAAAATATATATAATAATAACCTTAGAAGATGACATCAGGGACGATTCCGAGCTCCTTGAAAACCTGAGGACAATCAGCGAGAGGAGTCTTCCTCATGAACCCAAGTGGGTTAATGGTTCGAACCTCGTTAGAGACAATGCCATCATTCGCCGTAAGACTGATCCTGGCTGCGTTTCTTAAGAACTCTTGGTTGTTCACCTCGCCGCACTCTGCGTCCGGTGATTCGACGAGGATGATCTCACACACTTCCTCTTCGTGGTCTCCCATAACTACCATCTCGTACTTTCCTTCTTTGTCGGTCACAGCTTCTTTGGTCAGTGTTACTGTCTGGTTCTCACGACCCTTGCACTCAAGCTTTACCTTTGCCCCTGAAGAACACACACAAACGACGTACGTAAGGCGTTATATAATCTTATGAAACTAAGACATGCAAAGACCATTAGCATGGTCGGAAGAAACATTCCCCTTAGCACAAAATTTCAGTTGAGTAATATATAAGTTTAGTAGCCTTTCAAATTATATATATAAAAAAATATAACTAAAATGTTTATAGTTCCCAAAAACTTAAGGACCGCATGAAGATATGTGAATAACCAAGGGTCATATGACTCCGTATGTAGATGTTTGAGGACGTTAGACCGTCTAAACTATTTAATTTTTTTCATAATTCAAACCACTGAACTAAACCAAAAGGTGATTTATTTTGTGTAACCAAAAAACATTACTATATAGATCCTAGTCATTGTCCTTAGTTACCTTCGAGGACTTTACTGAGGCGGGTCATGAATTGGACACGGCAGGTATCGCAGTAGACGGATCCTTTGATGTGGAACCGGTCCAAGTCGTCAGCATCAGCGGCAGCAAAGTGAAGAAGGGTGGTGAAACATAGGGCAGAGGCAAGGAATACGATGAAGAATTTGGCCATTATGAGTCCTGAATATTCTCCTCTCTAACTTCTGGGGACTTTGTATTTGTAATATTAGTTGTTGGGGGTAAACACAAAAAATAAGTTTTTGGTTGAGAGGAGCTATGATAGATCCAACCAAAATATCTCCTTTTATAGATAACAAAATAGACAAAACAACAGAAACATGTGATCTTACATCTATTTTTGGATGTGCTTTGTTTATTTTTGGTGTTTGTGGTTCTTGAGTTTTGTACGGATGTCTTCTTTGAACCCGATTTTTCCGCCTTACCATCCATCTCTCTTTTCTTTTATTAATAGATGCAGTTATCTTTTAAAACTAGGGGTTGGCCCGGGCTACGCCCGAAATTTTTGTTAAATTTTTAATCTTAATTATATCTTTTGTATACATATTTTAGCATATAAATATTGTGTTATTATTAAAATATAAGTTGCTAGACAATTTTAAAATTATTTATTTATTTTTTCCTACATTTTTAAAATTATTTTAAATAATTTATTTATTAATTTAAATTATATTTAACGTGATGAACAAAATAAACAGAAAATTATTTAAATTTTAGTTATATTGGTTGGATTGTAGAAATGTTTCAGTTCACTTATAATTTCTTATAGCTTTTGTTTCAAATTAGTTTTTAAGTAATTTAATGGACTCCTCTCCCCATTAAATTAACAGTCCTATTTTTTTTGTTTTCATATTTTTAATTATTTTATTTCAACCATCGGTTTAAAAGTTATAATATTTTTCTACAGCTAAACTTACAACTATATCGACAAAAGCTACGCACTAAATTCTTACAACAATATTTCTGCGTTATAACATTGTTAGATGTACAAACATTTTGGAATTGCATAATCCTGGTGCAAATTTTTCCTTTTAATTTTTTTTGTTCTGACTTCGTCCTACATCCGTTTTGATGTATTTGAACCATCTGTAATATATATACAACAGATTTGTCTTCAAATAATGGTTGCAGTTTTTTATTAAAAAGTGGCCTTCAAGGTAGTAAGGTTTCATGTGAGTGTGTCGAGCTTGGTTTGTTGTGGTTCTTATTTATTAAGCCGTTGGGTCTTTTCATCGAATGTTAAGACAAAGAGTTTCGTATGTGGTCAATGATATGTAGTTTGTATTTGAATCACATTTATATTTGAATCAAATTTATAGTTGCGTAAAAATTATTGACCGTCTATCAGTTATCGGAGGAAAAAATGTAGATTCATTATATTTATTGTTTAACTGCTGGCTCACTAAATTGTTGCATGGTCATGTCTTTAACACCTTATTAATTAATGCACCCTATTTCGTTCATTTCGTAGACGTGAACCTTCTTCTATGAACATATTATACAGCTTTGTAAATGTTGTTTAGAGTAAATTGAGTGATATTTTGTTGAATTATTTTTCTACCATGCCGTTTGCTCAATTCTCTTTAATCTAAACAGCGTTAATTATGTGAATGTAGTTTATTTCCTTGTAACGGAAAACTGAAACAAAACAAGGCAAAAAAAGCCATGGAAAACGGAAAGTGTGTTGGTGGTGATTTTATTTGTTTAAATGATGTGCATGAATTACTCAAACTTTTTTACATATTCCAAATTTTGCTCCACTATAGATTTCGTATAATTATATATAGACTACAGTTTAGTTGGGAAATTCTAAAATACATTTCCTAATTTAAGTATGTTTTAATGTTTTTAATAACTTTATTTAGCATTATATCTTTACTTAATATTTTGTACTATTTAGATGTAATTTTGTAGATCATCTTAAGCTATGTTTATACCGGTTCATGAAGGCGATAGTTAGCCGCTTCTTGTGACCAGGACGAGGACCGGAGGAAAGATTGCGTTCAGAGGTTTCGAGACCTCCGTTTTTGGCTGAATCTATTGGCTTTTGCTTTAAAGACTGATCATACCATACCGGTTGAGATTATTGAATACCAAACCGGTTTCGTTTGATTAATACCAACAATCTGTCCGGTGGAATCCTGTTTGGCGATTCACCTTCGCCAATAGACTCTCCCAGAGATACGGTAACGGTCTCCCAAGGCTGGATATTTTCCATTCCATGGCGGATCCGGTGATCGAGCCATTATTGATGATGGTCAACACAGTCATATCCGTGTTGGCTCCCATTTACCCACCAAAGAATCTCGTCGTTTATCTCTCGGACGACGCTAGCTCTCAGCTAACGTTCTATGCTTGAACCGAGATCCAGCTTACTTTTCTGGCAAGGTAAATGGTCTTGATACTGTTGAGGCATTGGAGGTGGCTGAGTTGTATTGAGAAATGGCGGCTAGGATTGAAAGTCGACGAAGCTGCGGTGGATAACCGAGGAGGCACGGTTGAAGTACGGTGCCGGATTTTGGCTGTGGGATTTTGTGGCAACTCAAAGAAACCATGGAACCATTCTTCAAGTAAGTAAACGGCCTGTAATTAGCAGCGAAATAGAAACAGAGTATGAGTTTATTGGTTTCATCAGATTTTGATAGACAGAAGAAAAAGAGAATATAATAGTGATACCAACACTGGTTTATCCATCGAGAGAGAAGAGACCTGAGCATCATCAATAAAATGACGAAGAAGATAATAACGTGATTGCAAAAAAATAGAAACAGGAAGAAATGGGGAAACAACAAAATCTTTTGATTCTATAAAATGGAAATAGATTAAACCGAGAAGATAATTATATTAGTGGAAAAAGATACTAACTTGTTCACCAATCAATAACATCTCAAGGCTCACCAGTTGTCCCATTTTGTTGATGTTCTTGGCTTCCAGAATCTCAAAAGACGGACCTCCGCCGCGTTGGAGCATCTCCCGGCTCTCAAGGCAGCAAGAACAGTGTATGAATTAGCCATTGAAATCGTTTGCTTGCAAATTAAAAGTTTTCGGATTTGGTTTGAGTTGGAGTTTGCATGGTATGGAGGCGAGATATATATAGCTGGAGATATAGGCGGTTTCAAGGGAAACGTACAGGTGCACCGAAATCTTAGTGAATGAGAAGTGGATTAATCAAGGGAAAACTCAAAATAAATGACGGCTTTAAGGAATTGGGAGTCGTTACGGGTAGCGAAGGGAGTGCTTAGTTTCTCTGGAAATTAGACGCTCAAGCATCCGCCGCAAAAAAAAAAAGAATGAAGAAGAACCCTAATCTCACGTGGCAAGAGACGATGATGAGCATCTGGGCCTATGTGGGCTTATTTTTCGAACATAACCCAAACTCAAATAGAGGAATAAGGAAAACAGAAAAGAAGCGAGGACTAAACAAAACAGATGCGCGGATAAAAAGCAAACGCGTGAAATTCACATACCACTCAGCGTGCCGACACGTGGCGGGAAAGCCCCTCCTCTCCAGAGCGACGTGGACAGCCTAAATAGGCAGATACTTCAACTTTATTTATAAAGAGATGTGGACTTTGCTCTTACATATATTTTTGAAGATAATACTGAAAACAACGAACGTGCAGCATATAAGAAAATTTTCAAAAATAAATAAATTATAAAGCTAGAAATAAATCTGTAATTTTAAATTGGAACAAAAATATGTATATTTCTATACCAACTTTCAAGTGTTGTAAAATCACCAAGGTAATACAAGAAAATAATGTACAGACGAATTGGAAAAAGGAAAAAGTAAGACTGAAAGTTCTTAATCCGGACCAATCTCCCAAACTGTATAGTAAAAAAAACACAGAAATGGTTCATAGAAAAGCAACCGGAAATCAACATCAACCGGTTAAACACTCGACCGACTTTACACAGTCTATAAGCTGGCAGTGATGAACGTGGACGTCTCTTGCTGTTTTATGCTATCTGCAACATGGGCAACAACTCCAGCTCCTGCTTTGTATAGTCTTTCACTTTTCACCTGAACAAGACCCAAATCTCCCCTATTAGTTAATGTCTGAAAGAATAAAAACAGCTCCAAAGTGAAGATGCTGCAAGTTTACGTGAATGTTGTTATGAGCTAAGTAAGGCCAGAACGTTGAGTGGAAGCTGACATCAACTTTCTTCCACCCTAAAGTCTGCAGGCCACGGATCATCTCATCTGAAAATATTTGTCAGAGCTGTTAATTTCTTGCTGACTTAAGAGGCCTATCAAATCAAATGTGGCTTTATTTTTGTGTCCTCACCTTCAACTATTTCATGATACTCGAGTGTGTTCTGAGGACTAGGCGAGCTTTGTGCGGCTTCCTTGGCTTTAGCAGCTTCTGGAGGAAAATGGGCTCCATCCGACGAAACAGGAGGACAGTATTCTACATCGACAACATGCTTGTATCCATCAAGAGACCGGCGTGGAGGCTGCGTGTAACATAAAAACAGGGGAAACACATATCTATCAGATCTCAGTAAATAGTTCTCAAACTGGTATCTGACTAGTAATTCTGAAAAATGGGACCAATGCACTACCGTTAACATCTAACTGCTAGAAGACTATTACTACTGGTGAGTTCCATCTTATTGCTTGAGATTAAATTAAACGTACCTTGAAAAGTTCAGTTTCTCTCCTTATGGAAGATGTACGCCAGCCAACCATGTCTAGTTGAAGTCAAAGGAAAACACATACAGAGAAAACTAGGAGATCATGCCTGAACAAGTTAAGCAGCAGAAAAAAAAATATGCACAGGATACGGTCATAAGATACGTTTGCATACACGATGCGGCTTCGGAACGATCCCAAGGACGATCTGCCACAAAGAGAAAATACATGAGGATCTCAAATAAGTATTTTAAGGATTAAATGTTTACTAAGAGGCATTTACTCACAAGAATTTCAGATCTTCACAATCGGATGCCATCCTCAAGAGAAGAGGTGGCTTATCAGCTTTACCATCAGTAAGAAACAACTGGCTACCAGTCCGGCCAACAACGAATGGAGCTAATGGTGCAGCGAGTCTTTCTAATATAGGAACTCCCAACAAGAAAGGCAGCTGACACAAGGGAGATAATGAGACTGAGTTTTGATGAAAATAATTATATCTTTCTCAACTAAGCATACACCACGTGTACGTACAGGTACTGCAACAAGTACTCTGATTCCAGTTATGATAAGAGGAAAAGAAGAGAACCTGCTTTCTGCCTCTCACTCCCAAATGAGGTGTTGCCAAGGTGATGAAATTAATCGGCTCGAGCCCAGCCAGCAAAACTCTCGGAAGATGTGAATTCCCAGAGTTAGAGACAGCAGCACCATCACTGGCTGCTGCCGAGTAAAGAACAGCAACAGCATGTCTGGCAAATAAGCCGCCGAGGGAGTGGGCTAAAAAGGATATCTTCTTTAAGCTCTTGCTCTTTTGGATAACTTGTCTAACCTATTCCTCTCTCACATCAAGAATAGAAACAGATAATCAGCTGCTATACCGAAGAAGTTCAGGATAGGAAAACCTTTACAAGAAAATAAAAAAACTCACCTCTTCTGCTAATCGTTTCCCAGCTCCATCGATCCCGCCAAACGTTTTAGTGAAGGTATTTGAAGAACTTGCTGTGCATGTTCAGGGGAGGAAGAGTAAATTTAGAAAAAAAAGAGAGAGAGCATAATGTGTGATTAACGCATGGCATAGAAGAACATGAGTATGGAGTAATAAAATACAAAACTAAAGAACAGTAAGAATAACGTGTTGGTGTTCTCAGACAAACAGATGTGGAAATTTTCCAAAAAGTTATCTTTCGCCACTTGCCGCTAAAGATGATTATAAGAGTTTGAAGCCTTTCCAAATCTATGCTCAGCATATGCATTTAAAATAAACGTTCCATTTGCAAAAACTCTATTCCATATATAGTTCAACATCTGCTCAACTAAGAGAGGATAAAAAGAACCGGGCCTCGTGGTCTGGTGGTAAAGGAACCTCGGCTGAGGTGTCCGCCATCACGACTTCGAGTCCCGGCCACAGCGGATTTAACATCCCTTCCGTTGGGGCACTGGACCCCCTACGGGGGATAGTTGAGAATGTGGCTGCCCAGATACAAGAGTTACCAAAAAAAAAAAAAAAAAAAAAAAAAAAATAATAAAAAGCATATACCATAAATCAAGAATCTTCTTCCAAGGCGTCTTTTCATCTCAGCTTCTACGTAGAGCCAGTCGCTAGGACTGCAAGTAATGGTACTCTCAGTAAATTATTAAATCTGAAAACGGTGTAGCAGAGATGATAAACACAACTTTAAGATTCACTAATTGCAAACATCTATATCCCAAGCTAAAGAGAAGAATCTATAATACAAGAAAACATAAAACCATGCTAGGTTTCGCAAGATGTTAAAACTTGCAAGGCATATCATATACCTGGCCAAGATACCGTGTACAAGAACAAGAAGGTGATCAGGTTCAATTTTCTCATCGGCGTCACCTTTAGATAGCGAAAATTTCCGTTGGGCAGTGGCACTCATTGCTTGAACCCTGAGTCCCTGATGGTTCCAGCTTCTGCTAGACCCTGTTTGTGTGCAGAGAGAAATCAAACAAAAGAAGAATATAAACGCGAATTAAGAAGCGCTGACAAAATATAACTATTTTCTTGGCTTTTTTTTTTTCACAATCGTTGAACATCTTTGGAGCTTCTTTGGCTCTTTTGCTGTTTGTAGAAAAGTAAAGAATCTGCGTATTCAAATCTGTTCCTGACTAGTTAAACTAATCGAGAGATTCGAGCACTAATCTACATCTTTTGATCGAGATCAATTCCGAGAATCAAGATCCACCAATTATACAAAAAGAAACCATTACCGAAATCGAAATTCAAAATCTCGGAATAGCCACAAGAGCACGATGAAGAAGAAACGACGCCGGGAAACTGTCGCGTTCTGCTTAAGCTTGACTTAGCGAAACCACCACCACCACGATCTGGTAAGAATCTACAAGGAGGCTGAATCCAAGAAGCCGTAGACATTGATACTCTTATGTATATATATACACAGAGAAGACAAAACAAAAACAGATGAAAGATCCTTGAATCGCGGTTTGAGAGTGACGTCAGCTTCTATAACCATATCACGTCTCTACGTTATCCTCATCATCCCATCCCATGCTCTCTTCTATCTCCTCTCCTGCTTTTTATTTTACCGATTTAGCCCAAAAATAATCATCGACTCACTGATATTTTTCCTCTGGGAAATTATATGTTTTTTTATTTGTTAATAAAAACAATTTCGGCTGCTGTTAAACACGACTGAAGCAGTACCTTAAAGTATAAAATGAAAACACACAGAATATTTTATTGGACTAGAAAACGAAATACGAAAGTGGAACGTATGAGATTACTTTTGAATTTTATATTTTTATTCAAATGTTTATAATCGGACCAGATTCTCTCCTCATCAATGGTGTTTCCATCTCGATATCTTTTAAAAAAGACTAAATGTTAAGCTTGAATAATACAAGTGAAAACAAAAAAAAAATTATATTTACTAATGTCAGCTTCGAGAACTTTTCTTTAGCAAAAATACATATGTCATCATTACGACTCGTGTTAAACATGTAACATATACTTGTTCAACTAACGGAATCAAAATGTTGTCTTATGGTTTTGAGTCACCTTACAAATAAGGTATTTGAATTGGGACACTTAAAGTCTTAAGTCCGTACAAATCAAGGTTTTTGACTTCTTTACATATGCTTTTAGACAATGTCTTGAAGGCGTTCAAACATCATGTACTGCGAATTGGTTTTTATGTCGAGGTACCGTATAGGTTATAGGTTTGTTTTCTGCATTATTTTATTGATTATATATGTACATTTAGATTGGTTCTGTATAGTTAATATATAATGAATGGAGTAGATTATGTGCAGAAGATGATAATGTTTTCTGTACCAAAAGAAAAGATGATAAAAGTTTATAACATTTGAAAAGCATTTTGGCAGTATGCAAAGGTTTTTGAGGCATCATGTGATTTGAATGCTATGGAGATTGAGTAGCGTCCTGATAGCATTTGATTCATCCTGAAGAAGGCCCAAAACTCTGGAGCAGAGAGAAGCTGCCATTTGTTCATGTTGGTAAATAATTGAAGGTATCAGCTCTCCAGTTCTAGTGGTTAATGGGTCATCGCCTTGAGCAAGAGCTTGAGAGATTAAAGAGATAACAAAGTGGCAATTTTAAACCAAAAAAAAGAAGTGGCGATTTTATGACATATTGTCCATATGCATAACGAATGTATCTGGAAACTTTTGCACACAGGAATAGGGAATTGGAATAGGAAGCTACCTTCTAATCTTCTATCATATATTCATATGATTTTTAGTGGTTTTGGATTTGAAGTTCAGCTTTCGATTAGATTCAAATTCAACAAGGCAATACCACAATACTATTGCGCAATGTGATGACATACCGAATCAAGAATACATAAAGAGTTAAAAGCAGAAAGGAGCTCATCGACACATGTTTTCTCATTGTATCTTTTGGCAGAAAAGGCATATCAAACAAGATTACAGATAGAGTGAGGGGAGAGACGAGCTTCAAGCCCGTTTGCCGCTGCTAGGGTTGGACTTAGGGCAGAGATTCCAACGACCCTTGGCACGTCGGCGCTTGATGGTCGCTCTACCGCTGGTGGTTCTCATCCTCAAACGGAAACCATGAGTCCTAGCCAGAGACTTTCTTGACCTGCTCCTCTTCGTTTGACACAGAGCAGCTTTTCCAGCTCGCACCACAAGACCTCTTCGTTTCTGGCTATCCAGGCCCCCACTGGTTCCACTGCTGAGATCAAACGCAACTGACAAACCTGAAAGGAACGAAACAAAACATGAACGTTATCGGTCTAGTAAGATGAGAAAAGCCATGAGCTAGATGTGTCTCATAGAGAGTCAATGGAACCAGGTTGCTTCATTCGATCTCAACGAGTTCAACAGAAGAAGCAAAGATGACAATGAAAGTTACTAGCTTTCATAAACCCAGAATCGGATTCACCATGACAACTTTCTCAATTCCCAAAATTCTTCACGGAATACAACAAAAGTGAGCAAGAATCCTAGATTCCTAAACCCCCTAACACGCCAACCAATGATGATAATCCACAAACCCAGCTAAAAGGAAGAAGCTTTACGAATAAAACCGACGAAACTAACCGGAAAATGAAGATGCGAGGGAAAGAGATGAAGAGAGAAACGAGCAATGGAGCAGCTGAGAAGAAGCTGAAGCTGAAGCTGAAGAGCTCAGAGAAAACGGAGCCCGTCTCGAGCCTGTGCTGAGAGAAAGCGAGGCGGAAGGGACGCCAATCTTCCCGTTTGATGAAGAAGGATGACATAAACGCGACGAAGCCGAAGCTACAACGGAGATGGATAAGGAAGCCATTGAAATTCTTTTTTCTTATCTCCTTCCTTCCCAAATCTTTTCTTATCTACGAACAACCGGAGACTTAATCTTCTACAGTCGCTACCACCGAAATCTTAGTTAAAACACCGAATCATAATATGACACGTGTCAAGCGGTGAATACTTCAGCTCACAAGCCAAACAAATCGTTCCATATTTCAAATTTAATCCGGTCTAACAAAACAAATGAAATACAGAAAGCATCTCATGTGGTTTTGTGATACTATAATCTTTCTTGCTTCAATGCAACAAGCACTCTATATAACAGGGAACGAGATGAACCAACCCACAAACTAAAAGAACATTCATCGAGTATGTTTCGGGAGTCTCTCTCATCTTTTAAACATCTTGGACCACATGTAGAGAATAAAGAAGCAGAGGAGCGCGAAAAGAACCACGTGCATGATGTGGTTGTTGCCACTTCGTATGATGCTCAAGTTCAGTTTCCTTATGTTGTTCTTCACCCCCGCTTGCGCTCTCATCAATGTCACTTGCTGTCACCAACAAAAAATACAAAGACAAAAACACCATTAAAGCATTTGGCATCCTATAGAGTATCTTTATAAAAGCACTGAATGCGTTTCTAGTTGTTTGTCATAATCTTCTCTCGGATGTTCTATATTCAACACAATATTCACATTCATAAGGAGACCGGTAGTCAACAATAAGCTGAAAACATTTCATGGTGCATTCACCTAACTAACCGAGATTGAACATACTCTCAACCACCAGAGTTCAGACCAGACCTTGAGTACAACAAGTCTGAACATACTCTAAAACTGTGACTTTACCAAGATTCATTGCTTTGTAAGCTACACTAGAATTCATATACCCTACTTTGGGATGTAGCCATAGATTCAAAATAACTAAAAACCCATATTGACTGGGGTGAGTAAGCAATTAAGCATATACATTTGAATCAAGAGCTTAAAAAGTGACATCAAACAACATACCAGTTCATCTAAGAAGTCCCTCTGAAACTTAGCTTCCGACCCAATATCTTGAGCAATCTGCATCAAAATAAGCAATCAAAAGAAACTCATTTACACACTGAATTAGAAAAGACAAAATCATGAGGGATAAGCTATGATGCAAGCACACAAGGAATCGTTAAGAACTTTTACCGAGTCCTTCAAGCATGGATGGTATAAAACAAAACGCAAGGAGGGTTTAAAAAAAGATATCGAATAAGATGATTTTAATTGGTAAATAAACTAATTAATCAGCTAATTTACCTAAGATTTTAGATTTTAAAACAAGCAACAAAAAGTCTTTCGCAATGACAGGACACAGACCGTCACATACGATACATAAGCGAGATAAAAAGACAACTTTATACGATCAAGAGACCCATAATCCTTAAAATCATACGATACATGTGGCATTCGAGAGAAGAAGAGTGTGATTTTACATTTTTCAATTGCCTGACTTGGCCATGGAGACCAGTGATCTCGTCATCGAGATCAGAGTGCATCGGATCAATCCTAAGCTGGATTTCCTCTGAACCTGTAGCAGTTCTAGTGCTAAGTCCATCTCTGTAACCAAACACAGGAACCATAAACACCTATTTATCCAGATAATCAGAGGAAAGAAATCAAAATCAATTTCGAAAGAGGGAAATTATAATAGAATCATACTTGGATCTGTAAGGAGCGGCGCCGCCGTAAAGAGAACCACCCGGACCGCCTCTGTGAGGATTCGATGCCATCGAAACCCAAATCAAAGGAGAGAAAAAAAAACCCCTAAAATCGAATTGTCTCAGAAAAGTTTGACAAGAGCAATTGAAATCAGGAGAAAGTAGAAAAAATAGGTTGCGAACTGCGAGAGGGGGATTGATCATTGATGATGACACGATGAAACGAGCTCGCGTGGTTTTCTTTGATTCAATGTATAAACGACTCGTCACGACACACGTGGCGTTGTAACATTGGCTGGTTATCGTCATAAAGACAAACGGATTATTGTAAGAAAAACAAAAATAAGAAGGGGTATTTTAGTAAATTTGGATTATTCGGATATAAACCGATAGTTATTTTTTTGATAACCGATTTGACCGGTTATCATTCTCAGTTTCTGACAAGCAATAAAGCTGGATTCTGCTTTTTTTTCTTCTGAAGCTTCCCTAGTTCCCACGAGCCAAAAAAGAACAAAAGACAAGAAGAAACACGTGTCTCACACGAGTACGTGTCGAACTTTTTCCAATCTAAACTGCTTGTTTCGGATCTCCTTTCTTCTCATTAGATTTCGCCACACACGGAATCCATTTTCCCTTTTGATGTTTTTACTCCATCGCAGGCTTCCTTTACTCGCACGCACAACCTTCCTCTGCAATTCCATGGAGCCTGCGTTGACTACGACGGCGGCATCCTCTTTCGGTGGGTCTCCTCGACTCGCCGCCCTGGCTCAGCAACTGCGGATGTACAAGCCGCCGCCTTCTTCATCGTTCGACGACGACGCCGAGGAGATGCAGGCGGATCAGGAGAGCGCAGGGAAGGTGGTATCTCAGGTTGGGTTTCAGGAATCCATGACTCCGGTTCCGAAAGATCCTGAGAGGTTCAGACCGAAGCGAGCTGCTGTGTTGATCTGTATCTTCGAAGGAGAGGAGGGTGATCTACGCGTCATCCTCACTAAGAGGTCTTCCAGATTGTCTACTCACTCGGGTCTGTACTTGATCGTTTTTTTTATTTTGGTTTTATTCGAGTAGAACTTGATTAAGAAATGATCTCTGTTCTGCCCCAAATCACATAGTATTGTAAAGGTTAAGTCTTTGAACTTGGAGATCATTGAGTTAGTATGCAGAAGTTATTATGGGTTGATGCGTTGAGATTTTAAGAATACAGAATGTGTGTTTGGTCTAAATATTGAGGTGGTTTTTATCAACTTACTAGTTATGGTAGCATTTAAAAGGGTTCTCTCTTTTTGTTGTTGCAGGAGAAGTTTCACTGCCGGGTGGTAAAGCGGAGGAGGATGATAAAGATGATGGGATGACTGCAACCAGAGAGGCTGAGGAAGAGATTGGATTGGACCCTTCTCTTGTTGATATTGTCACCTCTCTCGAACCTTTTCTGTCAAAGGTATAAAGAAAAATGCTGAATGACACATGTTCTTTGTGAGATCAGAATATGGGATTGCCAATGACGTTGATGTTACACACACTATCTTACTGATCTGTGCTTGAGCGTTACCAGTTGCTCTATTAAGCTTTTGATTCTTGAACCTCCATCTTACTTGTATTGCGCCATTGAGGCAGAGTTCGAGTACCTAATGTGATTTTCTTGAAAGCTATCTAGTTTTTCTATATCCTCAATGTTATTCACTAGCAGTTGTGTTTATACTTTATACGGCTGAATCATACCCTTTTTTTTTTTCCTTTTTAAAGTAGTAGATGCATAATCCTCCATTTCCGGTTGATATTTTGTTCCTACATGCTTGTCATTGTCTTGCAGCATCTCCTAAGAGTAATACCTGTGATAGGAATCTTGAAGGACAAAAAATCATTCAATCCGAAACCAAATCCTGCGGAAGTGGAAGCTGTGTTTGATGCACCTTTAGAAATGTTCCTTAAGGTTATCATCTCATTTTATAAATAAGTTGCTTAAGCTATAGTTATCTTTTTCCTTATGAAGCATCATTGCTTGAACTTTTTTCCTTTCTTGACTAGGATGAGAACAGAAGATCTGAAGAGAGAGAGTGGATGGGAGAAAAGTATCTGATCCACTACTTTGACTACCGAACAGGAGACAAAGATTATACGATATGGGGTTTAACTGCCGGGATTTTGATCAGAGCTGCATCCGTGACTTATCAAAGACCACCTGCTTTCATCGAGCAGTGCCCTAAGTTTAAGTATCCTAAAATGGTAGAGAAAAATACTTGTATGCCTTAATGAACATAACTTAAATGGTGTTTCCTAGATTGGTCTTCTTCCATTAGAACATCAAACAAGGTGCAATAACAATCCATGCAACTGATTATGTACCAGTGAATGCAGAACTAGGCTACTTATGTATATGCGGGCATCTCTTGTTCATGTCCAGATGACACATCTCATGTCAATTTTCCATGAATCTTCTCTTTATGAGGAGATACTTGGAGGGGTTTCATCTCGTCAATGATCTAGGTCAGTCTGTACTTTTGAATTTTAATATAATTACATTGCAACTTTTTCTAGGCTTCATTTCTAAGTTGTATGCTTGATGTGATCCAGACAAAAGTTGGCTGCTTATGGTTCACCCTCAGTTGTTGATTTGGAGGACAACTCAAGACTCACCCTCAAAAGCTCATTTTCTATTGTAAAACTTGTGAAATAAATAAATTTGTAACCCTAAACACAATTTGAAAGAAAACTTGTCTTATGAACCTTGTAATATTTGTATTGATTTGTGGCGATTAATTGCATTATTATCTCTGGACTAGATTTGCTCTGTTTCAATGGCACCTTCACTTTCGTTTACCTTAGTAGGCTAACGCCAGCACCAACATTCATTTGTATTGAGACCTCCACTCCTGTTATTGCATGGTTTAGGTTTGAACTTGTTCTGCCTTGGCAGTTTGTTATGGATGGCTTCGATTCTTCATTCATGGTTCTTGGAAGAATCTATCAAACAGGTCTCATTGTAGACTCGTTCCAAAATGCTCTTTTCTCTCATGTTGTTCAGTTGATGCCTTCTTTTTGCTTTCCCTCTTGATGCTTCTTATGTTGGAATGCTTAATCAAAATTCATTTTCTGAAAAAACATAATATATTTTTTCTGTTTCTGCAGCTCATTCGTTGTGTTAAATAGGCAGCCTACAAAACGAGATGCTCCTCGGTATGTTTCCCTTCTCCACTGCATTAATGGTTAATGATAAATCTTTTTTTTTTTTGAGGGGGGTGGGGGGGGATTGTTTATGATATGCACTTGCTGAAATGAAAGGGAGATAGATATGTCTTCAGTCGTAGGACCAAAAAAATTATTATCTGGACCATCTTATTACAAAAGTAAATGGAGGCATCTCGAGTGACCTCTGGCACCCGAAGCGAGAATCATACAACTAAGACCAAATGCCCTGTTTTTATACAATTTAGTTATATTCTGATCTCATTCTTAGTTGACTTTTTCAGAACGTTCTAGTCTGAATAGGATGTTTTCCAGATCTATTCTATCAGATTTTTATCAATTGAACTTTCATTGATATGATCACTTGCATTTTGTTTAGAAAGTGGAATTGCAATGTAGTCTAGATGGAAAAAAATAGAAATAGCTTTGTACATCAATCCTTAGTCCTCTTGACATACTTTTACTTAAAAAGGTATATGGGAGCATTCCGAGAATTGAACTCGGGACCTCTCGCACCCTAAGCGAGAATCATACCACTAGACCAAATGCCCTGTTGTTTAGCAATTATTATGTTAAAATCTTGAAGATTAGGTCACGCTTTGAAATCGTTCCCTTAGTTGACTTTTTCTAAACAAATATTTTAGTCTTCTTAGTTAGATTTAATCTATGAAATGATATGATGCTCCGTTTGGAAAGCATAACCTGGTTTATAATTCTTTCACTGGGACTGCTTTTGGATTGTATGATCTGCAATGAAACCAAAATATTGAAAGCTCTCTCAGTTTGGTTTGAACTTTGAACAAATTTATAAAGATAAAAGTGTCACAGGGGCATTCCGAGAATCGAACTCGGGACCTCTCGCACCCAAAGCGAGAATCATACCACTAGACCAAATGCCCTGTTGTTAAGAATTTTAGCTATAAGGTTCAAGATGACAATAGTTTTTCACATTGTGATCCTATTCTCTTAGTTGACTTTTGTCTGAATAGGATTATCCCTAGATCTATTCTCTTAGTTGGCTTAGAGTGTTAGGATTTCAGGTAATGTACATTGTCTTTCTTATATTGTTTTTGGAAAATATATAATTATATATGTTCATGTTTTAGGAATTGAGGCTGGACTTGTATTGTTTATTGGTATGGCGTATCCATCATACCATACATAATAGTATAATACTATAGTCCAACTCTATAGACGGAGAATTAGACTTATTTTTGTGTTTAGCTTTTGTAGCAGTATATGATATACACAAGGTAAAGTATATAAATGCTAAGTACTAGCTAATAAGCCCATTCTTTAGGAAGAAAGACTTGTCTGGAACGAGAAGAGATGATGGGGCATGGCTTCTTCTTGGGTCTCTTCTCTTCTGAGCTACTCACCGGTCTCGCAGGAAGAAACACTCCAGTGCCACGTGGCTTAACTCGCCCTGTGCTGGCATCATCACTACTTGGCTTCTTTATGGAACCATAGTGGTTCAAGGCATGCCACATCCTGGGCTTTCGATCATGGTAGCTACCTCCTCTATACCTCTGTCAATTATGTAACAAAGATTGATTAACTAGACATCCTTAACATTATCATTATTAATAATAATTCGTGATGATATAACAGAATTAAAACCTGTGGATATGGACCGATGCAATCAAGAAAGACCTCGTTGAAGAGGTTTGAAGGTAAGAGAAACAATACTTCCTCCGCACGCAACACAACCTCTCCTTTACAAGACATGGTTTTTTTTTGGGGGATACAATTTCAAAGACTACTACAAAACTCCATCCAGTCTCTTTCTATATATATATCTTACGTAGCCCAGGATTCAAGGTAATCCTAATGAGGGTCGGGTCGAGTTAGTTGAACCTCTCTCATTGTGGAGTGGTGGTGGTTGGTGCATAAGTATGCATGTGGCTTCTCTGTGGTATAGTTCGGCTTAAACCATAAACACTAGATTTGGTTGGTTATGCAACATTCTTCTAACCCACCACACCAACCCTTGTCCATTGTTCCTTTTCTTTGACCACCAAACACCATATATTATATATTTTATTAGTGGTTGACCTAAAAATCCAATTGAATATTGACAAGTAATATTGTAGCTTTTACTTAGACAAAATCTCATGAGGACATAGCATACAACCTTTGACAAACTGGTAAATGCGTAGGAGTTTCCAATTCGGTTTGTTCGGGTCATGAAACATAGAAATCGAATGATATTGGTTCTGGTTCGGTTTAAATTGATAAAACCGGATTTGCCAGCTTTAGTTATGCGTGCATAAACCGGATCTTGTCAAACCCCTAAACAAGCTTGACGTGAATTTGCAATAATAAAATATTTATTTATTTTTGTTCGCTTTACACATGCTCGCCGACGGGCATGAAGTTTCACACTCGTCTCGTCGTCGAACTTCCGATCTGGCGAGAGCGTCTTCATCGGATTAGTCCTCTTTTGTCGTTGATTTGCTACTTCACGGGGGTATGTATGCCCACCACTTGTTCGACGAAAATCCACCTGAAATGTTGGATGATTAAGCAGAGTTTGGAGAAGCTTTCATGAAAAGCGAGATCTATGGTAAGTGGGTAAAGTACTTTGTAATAGTAGTTGCTTATTCGCTGTTCAATGCTAGCATCTCCAAGGTTGAAACTAAAAGGCCCTTATTATGTATCCTATATATATAAGCTCATCTATCTTCTAGAGCCTATGCTTATTACGTTTTGCGAATGAGCATTCTTAACATAGGGGCAATTTAATGCATCTGGTGAATGATGACTGACTACATATAATATAGTTTTGAGCTGGTGTTTTTCTTACATCTTATACTTTCGTAAATAAAGTCAAAAGGGCGTTTGAGAATCGAACTCAGAAAGCTAGAATCATACCACTAGGCCACTAGAACAAATGCCATGTTGTTAAGCAATTTAGTTAAAACATTTAAGATTTGGTCATACTTTGGTCTAGTTCCCATAGTTGACTTTTACTAAACTAAATAAATATTCTACTCATTGTAGGATGTTTCTAGATCTAATCTGATGAGATCTCTCCACTTGAAGTTCCAATGGAATATGATTATTTGCATTGCCACTAAAAATGGATTCTGGTTAGTACTCTACCCTGTATGGATATACTCCAGTTAAATTGTTCAAGCTTCTTCCATGGGAAAACCTTCAGAAGAGGATAAACATTTTTTCCGTTAAATTTTTTGAATTGGCTATATGCTCTTGTTTGTCTTAAACATTGGACTTGACCATACGGCTATAGCTTTTTTAGGCTCTACACTATCTAAAAGCTAGTTTTGAATCCCTATTTATAATTTATTTAGCTGGAACTGCATTTGAAATGTAGTGCTTGCAATGAAGCAGAAAAGAATAATTATTTGTCATCCATATCTCAGTTTGTTTTATTCATATTCACATTTACTAAAAAAAATGTCAAGGGGGCATTCCGAGAA
>NC_027750.1:51863596-51888596 GCF_000695525.1 Brassica oleracea var. oleracea | reverse complement strand
TAGTTCCTGCTATATTACGATGGAAATTACTCTAGATGCCTAACATTTCCTCTTGAGGGTTTGTTCTTCATGTAGCTGGCAACATACAGTTCATGTAAGTTCAGACTCCTTTAGTTAATTCATTGATCTGGTGAGAAATTGGTTACTTTAGATAACTAAAAAGAAAGCTACATTTCAGATCTAGATCTTTTAGATAACTTTATAAGGATTAGTAGCAAAGGTGGATTGTCTGTAATTGAATATTGTTGAGATGTTAGGTCGCTGTATACTTAAAACTAAATATTATAGTCTGAATAGGAGGTATTTAAAAAAAAAGGGTCTGAATAGGAAATTCCTAAATCTATTATATGAGACTTCTTCCAAGTTCCAACTAGTACTTCAAACATGGTACTTGCATTTTCTTTAGAATCTGAATTTAGCCTGAATAGGAAACTCCTTGATCTATTCTATGTGACTTGTTCCAACTGAAATTTCAGACATGATTTGCATTTTCTTTAGAAAATAAATTTTTGGTTTGCAATGGAAAACATAGCTATATAATTATTAGAAAATGATGGTCATCTTGTCCTAAAATTTTCAATTGCCTGTTTACATCAATCATTTAAAAGCTTTCCCTAGTTCGATTACTTATGATCTTGTTGGTATTATGATTTGACTGGATTCCAAAGAATCCATTGAAAGGTAAAAGAAAGAACCCTTTTCAGTCATACATGTTTCAGTTTTGTTATAACACATTCACCAACAAAAAGTTAACCGGGGCATTCCGAGAATCGAACTCGGGACCTCTCGCACCCAAAGCGAGAATCATACCACTAGACCAAATGCCCAATTGTTAATGTAATCCAGTCAATGCATAACTGTTCTTGAAATCTAGACACCAGTTTTAGTGTTTTTTCTTTGTGAAATCTAGCAGCATTCAGCTACTGATGCTCTCTGATCAATCGGCTATTCAGAAAGTGTTTTCTCGCTGCACATGTGAGTCAGTGGATGTGAAAGCCAAGGTACATTGTGATTCTCGTTCTCTTGCATCTCAGAAATTTATACCAAAAGTAGTGAGAATCTTAAATAGCCTTTCTAATCGTGAAGATAAATAAATGCATGTGAACTAAAGAAGAGTTTGTTCTATGATATCTATCTCCTGATATTTGAAACATAAGGTTTACAAAAATTCAATGGGGGCATTCCGAGAATCGAACTCGGGACCTCTCGCACCCAAAGCGAGAATCATACCACTAGACCAAATGTCCGGTGTTGATTTAGTTCCATTAAGCATCATTATAGATCTTGTTCTATAAGTTGACTTTCAAGGATAGTAAAATTTGATTGTCTGTAAATCATTATTGATATATTAGCTGCATTTTGAACATTTCTTTTACAAAAAGAGTTAAAGGGGCATTCCGAGAATCGAACTCGGGACCTCTCGCACCCAAAGCGAGAATCATACCACTAGACCAAATGCCCGGTTATTGGTGTTTTTCACCTAAACTTTATCTTCGTTCCATTGCCCTTTTCTTGAAAGAACAGTTATTGGTTCGTAGTTCTTCCTCAACAATACAATGGAAATGTTACATTATTTAAGTGTCATACTATTAAGATGATTATTTTCAGGTTTCTTGTAGAATGTAGATTAAAAGGAAAATGTTACCTGAATTCAGGAACCAGGCTAGGTAGCTGTTGCAACCAGAGGGAAAATCATATCCTTGATAATTGCATGTGCTTTGTAGATCTTTAAAAGTTTCAGTTCTTGATTCTCTATATTCCTGCAATTTTTGTTTTTGTTTTTCATTGACAACTACAAATGCTTTTTGCCCAGTTGATGTGGTTCGATTTTCAAGAATCTAGTTGGATGCCAGTATAAGTATTGTCTCATGTTTTCTCAATGAATCTGTAGAAGGGAGGTGTTTTGTTGTTGAAGTGTTTGCTTAGTTAAAATGGCTAAGGGTCTTGTCCTTTTGTTTGTTACAATGTTAGTCATTGTTTAGTGGCGTTTCTAGTTTAGTGCCCCTGAAATGCGAGGGAAGTCATTAATGTTCTGTGTTCCTTTGCTGATGCTCATTAATTAATCGCAGTGATGCCATATGACATGCAAAGGTATGCTTCAGTTTGAAACAATTTTTAAGTTTGACTTAAACATTTCGCATTAAAAGTCTTAAAATAAAAATAGTTCCTGATAAATTACTGTTATTACGATGGAAGTTACTCCAGATGCCTAGCTTTTCCTCTTGAGGGTTTTTTCTTCATATAGCTGGTAACATACAGTTGGTGTACATTTAGACTCCTTTATTTGATTCATGAAGCTGGTGAGAAATATTTACTTGTTTAGATAATTTAAAAAGAAAGCTACATTTCAGATCTAGATCTATTAGTTGACTTTATAAGGGTTAGTAGCAAAGGTGGATTGTCTATAATTGAATATATTGTTGTAATGTTAGGCCACTCTATACTTAAACTTAATAATTTAGCCTGAATAGGAAATTCCTTAATCTATTCTATGTGACTTTTTCCAACTGAAAATTCAGACATGATTTGCATTTTCTTTAGAAAATAAATTTTTGGTTTGCAATGGAAAACATAGCTATATAATTATTAGGAAATGATGGTCATCTTGTCCTTAATTTTCCAATTGATGTTTACATCACTCGTTTGAAAGCTCTATCGTTGTTTGATTGCTTATGATCTTCTAGTCTTATGATTTGACTGGACTCCAAAAGAATCCATTGAAAAGTTAAAGAAAGAACCCTCTTTAGTCACACATGTTTCAGATTTGTTTTAACACATTCACCAAGAAAAAGTTAATGGGGGCATTCCGAGAATCGAACTCGGGACCTCTCGCACCCAAAACGAGAATCATACCACTAGACCAAATGCCCTATTGTTATCCATTCAATGCATAACCGTTCTTGAAACGTAGACACTGGTTTTAGGCTTCTTTTCTTTTCACTTTCCACAGTGGTCTCTTGGAGAAATTTAGCAGCATTCAGCTATTAATTCTCCTGATCAATCCGCTATCCAGAAAGTGTTTTCTCGCTGCACATGTGAGTCAGTGTATGTGAAAGCCAAGGTACACTGTGATTCTCGTTCTCTTACTTGCATTTATACCAAAATTCGTAGTGAGAATCTAAAATAGCCTTTCTAATCGTGAAGATAAATGCATGTGCTCTAAAGCAGAGTTTGTTTTATGATATCTATCTGCTGACATTTGAAACATAAGGTTTACTAAAAAGTCAATGGGGGGGCATTCCGAGAATTGAACTCGGGACCTCTCGCACCCTAAGCGAGAATCATACCACTAGACCAAATGCCCTGTTGTTTGGCAGTTTAGTTACAATGTTGAAGATCTGGTCATATTTTGATCTCGTTCCCTAAGTTGACTTTTGTTAAACAAATATTTCAGTCTTTAGTTGGACCTAATTTTTTAGATCTTTTTGAACTGAAATGAATAAACAAATATTTCAGTCTTAGTTGTCTCTTGTAGAAATCTATGATATGCTGCTCCAGTCTGTTATCATGACTCATTTTTACCTTAGCTGCTTTTCTGTTTTCACTGTTTAAAAACCAGTACCTGAATTATAAATTCATTCATTTTGACGGTTTTGAGTTATATGATCTGCAGTGAAACTAAAATACTGAAAGTTCTTTCAGTTTGGTTTGGAAACATTATAAAGTAAAAAATATCAAAGGGGGCATTCCGAGAATCGAACTCGGGACCTCTCGCACCCAAAGCGAGAATCATACCACTAGACCAAATGCCCTGTTATAGATGTTATCCATTACAAGCATTAGAATCTTTGAGTTGAAACCATGCTGTTAGGGTCTGTTTGAATCTGCAGATTCAAATGTAACTTGAATGAAATGCTGCTTGATTTCATCAGTAGTTTTTGAGTCCCTCTGCTAGATGTTCCCCATTGAATATTCCTCTGTAGGAGTTGTTTGTGTTATTTGCATTTGGATTTCTAGCATTTCCTAGTGTAACTCCTCTGATACGAATCTTGATGAATCTGGCACCTTACAAAAATGCATGGCGGTTTACACTGCTTGAAATTTATTGGTTAAAAGACTTATATAATGGGCGTGAAACATTGCCTTGTTGACATAAATCAGTTAATGCTTAGCTGTTTCTTGAACTTGAATACTGGTTTTAAGCTGTGTTCTTTTGACTCCTGCAGTTATCTCTTGAAGAAGTTGCAGCATTCAGCTATTCTCCAGAAAGTGTTTTCTTTCGAAAAGCCAAGGTACATAGCGATTCTCAACCAATGAAATTGTTTGAGAAACTGAAGGGAAATGAATATATAGTTGTTGAACATGAGTTGTTCACAACTAATGCAGTAAAACAGGTTTATTCTACAAGATAGTTCTCAGCTTGCATTTTAGGACAGCTATCCAAAAAAAAGTCAACGGGGGCATTCCGAGAATCGAACTCGGGACCTCTCGCACCCAAAGCGAGAATCATACCACTAGACCAAATGCCCTGTTGTTTATGTAATTCGATCATTGCATAACTGTTCTTGAAACTCTAATATTACTGGAAATCAACTGATGTAGGTGTTATGCTTTTCATTTCTCACAGTTGCCGTTTGGGAGAACCTGGCAGCATAACAAAAAGGTGTTTTCGTGAAGCAAATATGAGTCATGGAATGTGAAAGCAGAGGTACCTTGTGGATCCAATTCTACGAGTTTTTAAACTTCCGCACTCAATTTTCTGAAGTCATGATGGGCCATTGTTATGATTCTTGATTGTCACTGTAAATCCATATGCTATTTAACAGATTGTTTTACCTTTGAATGTTAATTATCATAAAGTTATCAGCAAAAGCTTTTGCCTTTCAAACGTGACGTGAAGCACTGCGTAGGCTAATGAACAGAGTTCCTGAATGCTATTGATCAAGCTTCTCTTGTATTTTGGATTTTAACTTGCTCACATTCCAGGAGCTAGAGATTTGAGTCCTGCTGCTCATTGTTTTTGTTTTTTTGGCTTAACATTTTGATGAACAACTAATTCTAGAAGTTGTATAATTTTAGGGGGAACTTGTTAATTGTTAGACTCTTTCATTTAAAAGTATTACAGTTTTTTGTTTACAAAGGTAAAAAAAGCTGAATATTAAAAGTTATGGTTAAAAACTTAAAATTCAAATATAAACCAAAACCAAGTAATCTTATGCTTCTACAACAAGAAACTTTTCCATTACCAAACAACTGTTGAAAAAAGCCATTGTTATTACCGGACAAGGATCTGTCTTGATCACAGTTTAGATCAGCTAATGATAATCTTCAGACTCTCATCAGTCGCACCGCGAATTTCCCAGTCAAATCACTACGCAACTCTCTCACCGGCGGCAAGCATCGCCGGAGCTCTTCAAGAACACATCAACTCTCCGTACCCAAAATCCGGGAAGAAGATCCACGCCGACATAATCAAAACCGGGCTCAGACCAAATCTGAACATATCCATCAAACTACTCATCTTGCATCTAAAATGCGGATGCATGACTTACGCACGCCAAGTGTTCGACGAATTGCCCAAACCAACGTTATCGGCTTACAACTACATGATCAGCGGCTACCTGAAGCAAGGATTGGTAAAGGAGTGTCTCCTCCTAGTTCAACGCATGGCATTCTCTGGTGAAAACGCAGACGGGTACACGCTTTCCATGGTTCTTAAGGCATCAGCATCATCTACTAGTCTTGGTAGCTTATGCAGGCTGGTCCACGCCCGGATTATAAAAGGCCACGTTGAGCTAGACGATGTGTTGGTGACTGCGCTTGTTGATGCTTACGTGAAGAGCGGGAAGCTGGAGTCTGCAAGAACCGTTTTCGAAACGATGAAAGACGAGAACGTGGTCTGTTCCACGTCGATGATCTCGGGTTACATGAATCAAGGATTCGTGGAGGATGCTGAAGAGATTTTTGATAAGACTAGAGTGAAGGATATTGTGGTTTACAACGCTATGGTTGAAGGTTTGAGCAGAACAGGTGAGACTGCTAAGAGAGCTGTTGAGATGTATGCCTCGATGCAGCGGGCTGGTTTCCATCCGAACATCTCGTCATTCGCTAGCGTGATTGGCGCGTGTTCGGTTCTGACGGCGCGTGAAGTTGGTATGCAGGTGCACGGTCAGGTTATGAAGAGTGGTGTGTATACGCATATCAAAATGGGGAGCTCTTTGTTGGATATGTATGCAAAGTGCGGTGGAATCGACGATGCGAGGAGAGTGTTTGACCAGATGCAAGAGAGGAACGTGTTTTCTTGGACTTCGATGATCGATGGGTATGGGAAGAACGGGAACCCTGAGGAAGCGCTTGAGCTCTTCACTAAGATGAAGGAAGTGAATATAGCACCTAACTATGTAACCTTTCTTGGAGCTCTCTCTGCGTGTTCGCATTCTGGGTTAGTTGAGAAAGGGTATGAGATATTTGAGAGCATGCAGAGAGATTATTCTATGAGGCCAAAGATGGAACACTATGCTTGCATGGTTGATCTCATGGGACGCGCTGGAGATTTGAATAAAGCTTTGGAGTTTGTTAGGGCGATTCCGGAAAGGCCTAACTCTGATGTTTGGGCTGCTCTTCTGAGCTCTTGTAGACTGCATGGTAATGTGGACATTGCAAGCGTAGCTGCGAGTGAGCTTTTTAAACTGAATGCGGATAAAAGACCTGGGGCTTATATAGCGTTGTCCAATGTTTTGGCTTCTGCTGGTAAGTGGGAGAAGGTGAGCGAGATTAGGGATGCGATGAAAGCTAGAAAGATACCTAAGAACATTGGTCGTAGTTGGATCAGTGCAGAGAAATCTCAATGAAGGTCTTTTGAATTAGAGTTTGAAATTTTTTAGAATATTTGATGGGGGATATCTATGAAACATTGAAACATTCAGTAAGGCTTCTCTCATTCATGCCCAAATATAGTGAGCTCGAAAACATATGTTTTCTGTGATGAAATCAAATTATATAACGGTTAATTATGTTGCCTGTTTGTGTTCTGTTGTGCGTTTATAGAGATTGCTTTGTATGTAAACAAGAGAGCACATGTTCATTCTTGTAGAGCGTATCAATGGCCTCTTTTGAGAAGGGTGAACCAGGCCTATTTCTGTAATTTCAAGTGTCGCCATGCCTAACAATGATATTGGCCTTTGATTTTGTGTGGTTGTGGTATTTGCAGCTGACAAAATATCCTTTTTCAGATCAATTTATAAAGGGTGAATTTGGTAAATATTCATATTGGACCCTAATACCCATGTTCGAAAACGCGGGGAAGGCGGCCGAGTTCTCGGCGTGGAGGCGCTTGGCGGCTACTTACCGTGGCGTTTAGAGCCTGTACGGATAAAAATTCGGAACTGAGGAAAAAAATTAAATTTTCTTCACTTTTCATGAATAAAATCAATGGATACATGATATATCTATTAGATTTTGATATGAACTCTAACTAAAACATGAAATTGGATGAAAAAAAGTGAAGAAAAACGAAGGGCGGCTGATTTAGGGTTTCAGAACTTAGAGGAAGAAGACGAGGGCAATATAGTATTTATGCTTAGTTAATGAAAGAAAATTAAAACAAAATTAACCGATTCAATTACGTTCTGTTTACATTTTCATTTATATAAACATACAAACTATTAAAACTATTAAAAACTAATCCCCGATTAATCTACGATTACTCTCCGATTAATCCCCGATTAATCTACGATTACTCTCCGAATTTTCATGTATGTAAAATGTTGTAAAAAGCAAATGTTAATTTTAATGTTGATCTGGATCAAACTTATATGTTTGAGTATGTATAAATTAGAGTCTAACGTCATAACTAAATTGATAGGAATTTTTTTACCAGGAGGATTATGTATGATCCTCAATACATAAATAATAAATATTCAATATAATGAAGTAAAATTAATTTTATCTGTTAAAAAATATGATGGTCAAAAACGAAAATTTCCTGATAAATTAAGTTTATAACTACGGACTATGTTTGTAGGTCTGGAACTTCAGATATTCGGATCAAGTGATCCGATCGGTTCTGGTCTTTCGGATAAATGGATTATATATCCAATAGGTATTTAATAAACTTCGGTTTGGGTTTCGGTTCGGGCACCACCATTTTCGGATTGGTTCTGAGTATCTATTTATTATATGAATCATATATATATTTTAAAAAAATTACATATAAACTGAAGTGATCCGGGTACCCATTTTTTCTTCTTATTTTTAAGGAAAAATGACTCGAAATCGTATATATATTTTAATAATATGTAGTTAAATACAACGAAGTTGAAATAGCCTAGTGGTATTACACTTTTCACTTCACTTATCCAACCCGGATCGACCTCGAGAGATACATATCTATGTTTTTAAAGGATATAATTTGGTTTAAACATGTGCCCGTTCGATTACAGGTAAAAACCGAAACCGAATCTATACCCATAGATAATCAACACTAATATCTATCAGATAAATTGACTAAGACCGAAACTGAACTGCACCGGTTCATTCTATTCGATTTGAATAAACGGTTCCGGTTAAAACTGTTTGTGGAAGAAGTGTTTGTGGTGCATTAGTTTTGCATCATGAATGGACCGGAAGTTGTTGATTATTTTTGACTTGAGTGAGATACCTAATCTGGCACCACCTTCTTACAAAAGAAAATCGGTTAGATCAGTGTGCAAGTATAGATTAGTTTGATTGAAATTCAAATGAAAGTACAATCAAATGTGAACTTTCTTAAAAACTGTAGAGTTGAAAATTAAATACTCCCTCCGTTTTAATATAGAGAATATTTTAGAAGGTTTGTTTTGTTTCAATTTACATGAAGTTTTGAGATTTTAAGGAAGTTTTGAGATTTTAAGGTTAACTTTAACTTTATTGAAAACTGTTCAACCAATTAGATTTTACAGTATTTTTTATAATTGGTTAACTAATTTTTAAATTATATCTTTAAAATATTTTTTTAAGAAAATATAATTTTATTAATCTTTGTGTACAATAACGGAGGGAGTATAAATTTTAAAAAGTGACGGTCTTAAAAAGTGAATCCAAAAGAGAGATAAGCTTTGGCACACAAACCAAAGCCTAGAAAAGGACGTCCAGAATCTCTGTTAGTTCCCAATGCAATTATTTAGTTATAGTCACTGTTTCTTCGATCTATGTTATGGGACGTCTTGTTTTCCCTTTTGATATTAAACAGGTCGGATTCTGACTTCCGCTTCTTCGCAAAGAAGATTTTGACTTTGAGCACGTCCTATAGCCGCATTCTTCGTATACTAAAACACAAATCACTTGACCAAGCCGCATTCTTTGTATACTAAAGCACAAGTCACTTGACCAATAAAAATCTGATAAATATTTTTTTTCAGAAAATAAAATCAATTAAAAATAATTTCTAGATTTCAAGTTTTCGAAACTGAAAAAAAAAACTGAATCCCTAAATTTTCTCATACGGTCAAGCTACTATCATCACTTTCAAATTCCAAAAAAAAAATCGTGTCGGTTTCAAACTGTGTCTGTTTTCTTTACCATCCTTTCTTCATTTTTCTTTTCTGTGATCGAGGATAGTAAGTAATTTATATACAAGTTTATATTTTGCCTTTCAAACTTTAATTTTCTGCCATTTACAAGTAATGCTCTCTTATTCTTTTTAATTCTTTATGATTCAGTTTGAAGATGGTACTTGAATTTACTCAAGCTCCAAAGCATTCTTCAAACAAGAAAGGAAAACACAAGGGTTTCGTCAGCAATTTAGCTAACAGTACGTATATCTGCTAATATGAATCTTTTTTTTACAGCAAACAATTCACAGACTCATGTTGACTCTGTAAACCAAATTGGAAACTCTTCATCCATGTGTACGACAAAAGACGGTTGCTGCCGGGCACTGCGTGCTAAGCTATCCGCCTTTTGGTTCGCCGTCCTTGGTACATGAACGATGTATGAGTTGAGAAAACTGCTCCTCAAAAGCTTAATGTCTTCCAGATAGGTTCCAAATGCTGGTCATTCCTCGGGTTCCGAAACCATCTTCACAAACTGAGAACAATCTGTTGCAAACGTAACCTGAAACTGTCTTAAATTCCTCATGCATTCCATTGCTCATATCAATGTCTCCACCTCTGAATGGAGGGGTGATAGACATGCATGTACATTTCGTGCCCCTAACAAACCATCAAAGCCTGGTAAAGTACTAAATCATCCTTGCCCTGAGAACAAATCCTTATCTTTCCACGAGCCGTCTATAAAGCACCATCTTCCTGAATTCGTTTGAATGGAACTAATCTGTACATCCTGTGCCACTCGCTGATTCCTTAAACCCTGAGCCTCAGCCCAAAGTTTTGATTCCAGTTCGGCTATCTTAAGGGTATCCCTCGGATTTGATATTGCTAAACACCTTATTATTCCGACCTTTCCAAATATACCATAAGATCCATGCAAACTGATGGTCATCCATCTTTGGATTAACTCTCCAAAAAAGATGGTCCATGTTCGCAAAAAAAGAATCTATAGGAAAAATATTCGGATTCGATGGTATCTTAGATAATGCCCACCCCTGTCGTGCTGGAGGACAGTAAAAAAACACATGGTTAATCGATTCCTCCTGGTCTCCACAACGTGAACAATATGTGTCTCCTTGTATTCCTCTTGCATTTAGGTTCTTCATGACCGTTATACAACCTGAAAACAACTGCCATAAGAAATGTCTTATCTTCAGAGGACACTTCAATTTCCAGCAGTAGGCTTTAAGGGCATCAACTGTGGATCCATAAAATTCCAGTGGTGTTTCCTTATCTGGATAGATACGTTCCACTTGGTATCCAGATTGTACCGTGTATTTACCATTGTTAGTGAAATGTCATCCATTCCTATCTTCCATCTGATTTTTACTCAAAGGAATACTTGTAATGATCTTAATATCCTCAGGATCAACCAAAGTTCTTATTGCCGATAGATATATGAATCTTCTATATACCTTTTTTACAAATATCGTTTCTTATAATAGAACATATTCATCTATTTTACAAACATGTAATTATGAGTCTATTATACAGAAACTGAAGATTTTATATATGGTTTGTGTCTTAACCTTGAACTTCAAGGTTAGTGATAAGTGATGGCTGCAGAAAAAGGCGACGGAGAAGAATAACAAAATACAAGTTCAACCAGAAAATCCCAAAATGTGTTCTTTTTTTTTTAATATTTAATTAGTTATTTATCTTTGTACAAGGCTTACGATTTCAAAACCTTTGAAAGAATAGTTTGAATAAAAGTCTAATGTTTTATATTTTATTTTAGTTTCACTTTATTTTTATTATATTAAAAATAAATAGATTTATATTTTAAAGAAGACTTATTTACAAATCAAATACAAACAAAATGATGTATCAAATGTAGTAATTATATTATTATTTTTTTGTAAAATAGTAATTATATTATTATTTTTTGGTATTTACAAATTATCATTTTCTATAAATGTTGCTTCCAAACGTGTATCCTTTTTTTTTTTTTTGAGAAAAGCCATGTATCCTTTTTTGTAAAAACTTATAATAATTGGTTTGCCTTTCTAACTGTTTTGTTTTGATGTAACAAGTATATTTTTGTTCTTTATCACGTCTAATTTTAGGTTTTCATTTTATCGAGTTCCAAAAATATGACTAAAATAATTTTTAGTTTTGATAAAAGAAAACAGAACACTAGAATTTTATCAAAATCTATATATATAAAAGACTGTTTATTCTCTTCTCCTTAGTACACGTAGGCATGCCACGTAGATAAGTCGTTCTCTGTTGCGGTGACACGTGTCCAGTTCAGACTAAACTCTTAACGTTTCATTAAACCGCAATCGTGATGGGCTTCTTCGTGTTTTGTGTGCTGGGCTTCTTTAATTACGCAAGAGAACCAATCTAGGTTCGTTCATCCTTCTCTTCTACATCTGAAACTCAAGCGACGATGGTGTTTTCCAGAAGTTTTACTGCGAAGCATCTTCATGCTGACTCTCTTGCTCGAGCTCATTTCAGTCCGTTTCGTCTGGGATTCCTTTCTTCAAACCGTTACGAAATGCATTGAACCATCACATTAACGGCCGTCTTAACTCTTCGACTCGCTTCTACCACTATAAAAAGGTACGTTCTCTTCCGTGAAAATAATCAGGTTAATCCTCCCAATCGTACGCTTTTAAAAGATTCAAGGTAGCCAAGTTTTAAATTTCAGTGACTTCTAGCCTTAGCTTTTGCGTTTGACTAAGGCTTTCGATTTTATTGGATCAGTTTTGGATTCAGTTTCATCTTCTCCATCAACAAGCATCTACGTGCCCTCCGCTTGAGTTGTGATTTTACTCGAGTGACTGGTCCTATGTGATGCAAAGCTCTAAGTTGATCTGAAGGAGGACATTAGTGATGTGATGTCCTAGGGAGGAGATGAAGTTTATTTGTCAAGGAGTTTGAGTTTGTCTAAGGTTGAGCTGTGATTGAAATCGAGTAAGCTAAGTTGTTTGGATAAGATAGAGGAGTAGATTCTTAAGTTGCGTGTTTGATTATTGAATTGTTCTTATGGTTATTTGAAAACTCTGTCCTGGTTAGATTAAGCTTTGTAGTGTTCTACTGTACGAGTTGTAAATATATTCTGGTTTGTTCATGTGGCTGGTGACTACAAACCGTGACAATATTTTGTTTCACTATAGTAAATGTATAGACATGTTTCTGATTGTATCATTATGTGAGTTAGAAAACATACAACCTTTCCATGTGTTCTCTTGAGCAACTTCCCGTTCTTTCTGTGGAATTGATTGTTGTTTTGTTCGCAGGAAGAAGATATACATTAAACCGTAAAGAAGAAGAATATGTTGTTAATGATCATTTTGAGCAACCGAAGGTAATCCAGTGAAACGTGAAGTTCTAAATTATCTTTAAAGAATTAATTGCCCGAGGCTGAATTTGATGTTTTTGGTTTGAAGGTTGAGTTAGCGATGGAAAGAAATGTGATTCATGAACAGCAGGAACAAGCCTACACTCAGGTAGAAGGAGGGAAGTCAAAGAGAGATTGCCAGCAACAGTATGTGCCACGTGGATCCCTCCAGAACCAAAGAGGTCATCGAGGTGCTCGAAGAGGCTATTCCAATGCCCGAGGAGGTCGAGCTGGTGATGGTGGCTACTCGAATGGGCGGTATGAATCTTATGATAATTCCGGTGGAAACAGTTACCAAAGGAGCTACTACAACAGCAGAGGAAGGGGGCGTGATGGTGGAAATGGCTATTCATACAACAACCACCGAGACTCTAACGTCACCGTTGCGTCTTCGCTTCTCTGCCTTTGGCTTTTGTGTGCGTCTCATTAGTTTGCTCAAGTTTCCTATCACTTATATAAAGCATTTTCTCTGGTTTGGAACTTTTGGCAATTGGTCTCTTGGTAATTAATTTTCTTTTTGGTTGCGAAATGTGAAATAATGATCTTTTTTTTATGAGAGCCAGTTTAGATAGTCAAGCATAGATCGTTACATATTCATACAAACATCACAAACAATTGGTATGATTTATTATTTTAATTTCTTTCTTGATTATATGATTTGGCTATGTTCTTCTTTGAATTAATGATATTGTTTGTATGTTTATTTCAGAAATGACAAAGCAAAAGCTACTGAAATATTAGCCAAAGAGCTGAAAGTTTTGGTACGTTTAATGAAATACTTTACAAAGAAATCACTCAACCGACAGAAAGAAATTTAGATAAATTTTGCTTTTGCCTTAATATAATTGAACTTTCTAAATTGCAGACACTTAAGTGTTAAAGTGTGTATGTGTTTGATATCTCCACTGGGGAAAGGAGCTATAATCAAAAAATGGTGATACAAAATCAGCCAGGTACGCGGATAATCGTTTCGAAGGTGGAAGAAAATGCGCATTGGATTTCTCTGTATGGATTTAGCTGGAGTTGTTTAAGTTGTTTATGTACTTCGGTGTAGCCTATTTGGTTTGGTTATCTGAATATGAAGTACGGTGGGATTCACTCTTTAACCACTCCAGTTAAAACTACAGATTTTTATAATAGTCTTTGTTCAAACTATGCGTAGGGAAAGAAGTAATCAGTTCATTTTCCAAGCTTAAATCGAAGGTCATGTCCACTTTAGCTCAAGATTGAGCAAGCTCTGAGTTACTACTACGAGTCCAAGAGGTATCAACGTTGATAACCGCAACAATTGTTCCCTCTTTATGATATTGATGGTTCTTTGTTTTCTCAGTGATCCAGGCAGATGTGTTTGAAGTGTTTGCGCTTTGAATAAATAATGACTTACATGAACCAGCTTCTTTAACCAATAACCAATGGTTCATTGGTAATTGAAGTTAATGGGAATATTTTTGGCTGTCTTCGACATGGATTTAAGATTTGAGATGAGTGCTCCTTCTCAAAGGACTCGAGTAAGAAGACCAGTAAAACCAACCCCAAAGTTCCAAGAAATATAATGGACCATGGTTAGAGGGAGCCGTGGTGATCGAGGAAACCCCTTACCACCATTTTAGGAAGTTCTACATGTATATTTTCTTAATTGTAAAATCTTATCTAGCAATTGTTAACTTTAGTTGCTTTTAAGTTTAATACATCTGATTCTTTGTTTTCTCTTTTCATAATTCTTTGTGTTTATCGTATATAGTTGAGATTTTTTTTTTTTCCATTTGGCCACATAATCAATTAAAGCACCACAAATAAACACACCATCTTTATTATTTTTTTGAATGTTTTGAAGTTTAGCGTATATCTTATTCATTAGTTATCTAAACCATATATTTTAATACAACACTTAATAGTCCACAAATATTTTAATAATCGGTGACATTTTTAATCAACCTCAGTTATAAACATTTGAATAAAAAAAATCAAAGTAATTTCATAAGAAGTAATAATTTAAATAATTTTGGTACTAATAAATCTAATAGTCTAAAATATTATAGAATCAGTAATATATATTAAATTCAAATAGCATTTTAATCTTAATTTTAAACATATTTTATAGCAAATATTTTTTTTTCATTTGTATACCGGCCCGTAGGGCGGGTTTTGCCCTAGTTAACAATATAAATGCAAACAAAAACTTCTCCATGCGTCTACGCACGGGATTAATACGCATTTTTAGATAAATGAGTCGCCTCTGTAAATCCGTTCTGTATATTCTCTTATGAGTTACAAAGAGTTGATCTGCTTCACAACTTTATTTATTCATTTACCAACATATCAAATATGCAAACTTGATACATATACAAATCTTTCGAGATCCCTTATATATATAATCAAAACCTCTGATGTCAAAAAAAAAAACCAAGCTTTTTGATATTATAGCCTACTCATTGTTACGTTTCTGATGATATAGCCTATATTCATATTTATAGCCTATATTCATATTCCTATGCAAAAAATTCAAAATCTAACCTCTAGAAAATAATATAAATTTTACTACCAAAATAAAATAGTATTTAAATATACTTAAAATGTTTAAATATGTTTCATTAGAGTGAGGGGGATCTCGTGGAAAATTTAAATATTTTATATATAGTGGTTAGGTAAGGAATCCAATTTTGAAAAGTAATCCATCTTTATGGGAAAAATGAAAGTGAATCTTTTAGTAATTTTTATTTTAACAATACTCTCCTCGTTCTCAAAAGTAAGATTTTATCAGTGTTTTAAAAACCGGATCGGACCGGCCGGTTGAACCGGATCGGACCGGCCGGTCGAACCGGTCGGACCGTGACTCAGTATTCTAACCGATTTCGAGTTATACTAAAAACCGGATTTGAATTAAACCGGCAAACCCGGTAAAAACAAAAAATCGGCCAAACTCGGTAAAACCGGTGACCCGGTTCAATATTAAAATCCGTTTTTCTCTATTAAAATTAAAAAAATAAAAAAATTGCAAATTTATAAATATTTCATTTAAAATCATATTTTTAAAAGTATATTTCCAAATAAATTAGTTTTCATTATATTTTTATATATTTTTAAGGTTTTATTTATTTATGTATCAATTTTAGTTAGATTCTAGAAATGATATAAATTTTTATAAAAATAATTGTATATATATATATATTTTTAATTATTTAAATTTGATTATAATTTAAAACCCGGTTGAACCGGTTAGACCGGTCCGACCATTGACCTAGTTACAATGCCGAGTCAATGTCCGGTCCGGTTTTCAAAACATTGGATTTTATAGAGTTTATTCTTATTGCACAAAAATAGATTTTATATATTTTTAAGATACTTTTGTATACTTTTGAGGAACATTAATTGTGAATATTTGAATTGATTAAATCTTATTGGTGGATAGTTATTGAAAAGTTTATTAAAAAATAAATTGCAAACTAAATTGTAAACATTTATTATATTCTTAATAAACGTAAAAACTCTTGAAAATCTTAATTTTGGGAACGGATGAATCATTTTTGATCAGCATGGAAGATCCAATTTTTTGTAGTGGAGGTTGCAACTGGTCTGGACATTTATGAAGTTACTTCCCTTTCAACGAATAAACACGACCCATTCTGCCAGTTCACTCTTACTTATTTGAGGAAATAAATAGAACTCATCAACTGACTCAACTCTTCAGTATTTATTACCCCAAAAAAAGAAGTACCAAAGTTGAGTCGACAGAGACAACGACGACTGTCCGATGGCTTCTCCACTAAAGAAGCTCATCTCAACCTTTTTGTTTCTCTTATCCTCAACCGTCATCATCGTTGCCTCATCAGAACCACTGTGTCATCCTTATAAATCGATCATAAGCTTCGGTGATTCCATAGCCGACACCGGAAATTATCTACGTCTCTTCGACGTCAATCATCTTCCTCAAGCCGCATTTCTACCTTACGGCGAAACCTTCTTTCATCCTCCCTCTGGCCGTTACTCCGACGGCCGTCTTATCATAGACTTCATCGGTACCTACTTTTTTCCCTCTCTCTGTTTCATACATTTAGGCAAAACCACTTGTTCTCCCAGGGCCGGTCAACATTTTTATGGATCTTGAAAAATCAAATTCTTAAAATTTAAGTTTATTTAAGAATTTTTTGGGGTTCTTTTCAACCAAATTTGTTGATATTTAAATTTTTTTATATAAAATATGTATATATAGCAAGCCCCTTAACTATTAAAATATGGAGGTTCTCCTCAGCTTTAAGTTATGGGCAATTTGGTCCATAATCTCATCTGGTACATGTAGCTAACCGTTGGTACTACCACATTTAAGACATAACTCACTACTCTCTCAAATAAGGTTGAACTAATGACAATGTATAGTCTCACAACCACTAGATCAGTAATTACTTTTGTGGTCTTTCTTGCTTGAGCAGCAAGTTAAAAACCCTACTTGCTTCTGAGTATTTGTAATGTTGTCTTAACAGCTGAGTTCTTGGGACTGCCATACGTACCACCTTATTTCGGATCTCAAAACGTGAGCTTCGAGCAAGGGATTAATTTCGCGGTGTATGGAGCAACTGCCCTGGATCGTGCATTTCTAATGGAAAAAGGAATTGAATCTGATTTCACCAATGTTAGTTTAAATGTTCAGCTTAACACATTCAAGCAGGTTCTACCTAACCTCTGCGCCTCGTCTTCTCGTGGTTAGAAACGTAGTCTTGTACCTCTTCCTTATTCAATATCTAAGATGAATAGAGTTGGCTTCTAATTGTTTTGGTGTAGATTGCAGAGAGATGCTTGGAGACTCGCTGGTACTCATGGGAGAGATTGGTGGAAACGACTATAACTATCCCTTCTTCGAACGCAAAACTGTCAATGAGATTAAAGAGCTTGTTCCTCTAATCATCAAAACTATTTCTTCAGCAATTGTGGTAACATATAATTACTTTTCTCTGTTTTATGTGTGTTTAATTTTTTGTAATAACAAACTTGGCAACAAAACTACAGGATTTGGTAGATTTGGGAGGCAAAACCTTTTTGGTACCTGGAAACTTTCCAATAGGATGTTCTGCGTCATATCTTACTCTATTTCATAATGCAAAAGAAGAAGAACATGACCCTTTCACTGGTTGTATCCCATGGCTCAACGAATTTGGAGAGTACCATAATGACCAGCTTAAGACCGAACTCAAACGACTACAAAAACTATACCCGCATGTTAACATTATTTATGCTGACTACTACAACTCCATCTACACGTTTTTCCAAGAACCAGCCAAATACGGTTGGTGCACTTTTAAAATTCTATGTTCTTGACCTCACAGTTGTATTCTTTAACTGATGTTTTTATGGATTATTGTTTTTAGGATTTAAGAACAGACCTTTGGCTGCTTGTTGTGGAGTTGGAGGTAAATACAACTTCACTGTTAATGAAGAGTGTGGATACAGAGGAGTTAACTATTGTCAAAATCCATCTGAGTATGTAAATTGGGATGGTTATCATTTAACCGAAGCTGCATACCGCAAGATCGCTCACGGTTTACTCAATGGTCCATATGCAACTCCTGCATTTGATTGGTCCTGCCCTGGCTCTGCATCAGTGGATAAAAAATATTCTTTCAGCAGTTAATACGAATCCATTTGTTGTAAAAAAAATTGAAGTAAAAAACATTTAGTAATGAAAGGATGATGATGATGATGATAATGATTAACAAGATCGGATTGCTGCTACGACAAGGCTTTGGCACATATAATCAGTTTATAATAGTATTGACTGTTGACAAAAACGCTGAGAGAGCATAATAATTTTCAATTTATTTTGAAATTTACAATTCATTGTCATCACCTGATAAGCATGCAGTTGACAAAACAAATTGATAAGCATGCATAATAGTTATCTTTATGAAATAAGAAGTCTAAATTTTTTCTCTTTTTTTCTTCTTTCAAAAATTGATGATTTATAACAAATACTTGCTCCGTTTCATAATATAAGATGTTTTGAAGAAGACTGATGTTTCAAAATATAAAATGTTTTGATAGTTTTAACGTACTTTAATTTTATTGGAAATTAGTTGACCAATAATATTTTACTGTATTATTTATGATTGGTTAACTTATTGTAAATTTATGCTATTAATGATATTATATTCTAAAAGTTAAGTCTTTTAATTTTTGTGTTTTATGCAAAACATCTTATATTATGGAACGTGTGGAGTAATTATTTCAGACTGCAGCAGCTCCATGACCATTCCCAATGTTTTGACGAGTTGGTACATTTCAGTGGTGTTTTATAAATTCCAAAGATAATGTGAGATGTTGTTTATTAGCTTTAACTAGACTTGTGTGATAAATTTTAGATCGAACAAAAAATATAAAATAAATTAAATTAAAGAACTATAGTACTACTTTGCATGGGCAGATGATAGCTGTCTTTGTCAGACAACAAATTATCAATGCATCCTGACAAAAGATAAGATCCAATAACTAATGCCTGAAGTCTTTGCATTATTTGTGGTCGAAAAAAGACTATAGAGATCGAGTAAAAGAGACGACTCGTATCTTCACATGGCTTCTTCACTGAAGAAGCTCATCTCAAGCTTTCTACTTATCTTTTCCTCCACCATCACTGTTGACTCAACAGAACCGTCGTGTCGAAGTTATAAATCGATCATCAGCTTCGGTGATTCCGGCGCCGACACTGGAAATTATCTCCACCTCTTCGACGTCAATCATCCTCCTCAAGCCGCCTTTCCTCCTTATGGAGAAACCTTCTTCCATGCTCCCACCGGCCGTAACTCCGATGGCCGCCTCATCATCGATTTCATCGGTACCTAAACCTTCTGTCTGTTATCATCTGCTCTGTAGGTCTTTCTTGCTTGGACAGCAAGTTTGAAACCCTACTTTCTCCGTTTGTTATCCTCTGTTTTTATGTCTTTCTTGCTTAGACACCAAGTTAGAAACCATACTTGCTCTGTTTTAGGTCTTTCTTGCTTGGACAGCAAGTTATAAACCCTACTTGCTCCTACTTTTTTTTGTAATATTGTGTTCATTTTTGGTTTATGTAACAGCTGAGTTCTTGAGACTACCATATGTACCACCTTATTTTGGTTCTCAAAACGTGAGCTTCAAGCAAGGGATCAATTTCGCTGTGTATGGAGCAACAGCTTTGGATCGTACGTTTCTTATGGAAAAGGGAATTGAATCAGATTTTACCAATGTTAGTTTAAGTGTTCAACTTAACATCTTCAAAAAAAATTTACCTAGCCTTTGCGCCTCCTCGTCTCCTCATGGTTAGAAACTTGCAACCTTGTTATATGATGATGATGCATCGAGCTCACTTCTAATGGCTTTAGATTGTAAAGAGATGCTTGGAGACTCGCTGATTTTAATGGGAGATATTGGAGCGAATGACTACGTTTACATGTTTTTCCAAGGCAAAAGTATCAATGAAGTTGAAGAGCTAGTTCCTCTAGTCATCAAAGCTATCTCTTCGGCGATTGTGGTAATATCTGTTAACAGCTCCCAACACACGAGAATTAAACGTTAGTTTTATAATATTAAGCAACAAATCTACAGGATTTGATCAATTTGGGAGGCAAAACATTTTTGGTGCCCGGAAGCTTTCCATATGGATGTTTCCCCGCGTATCTTACTCTATTTCAGACCGCAAAAGAAGAAGAATACGATCCTTTTACAGGTTGCCTCTCATGGCTCAATGCGTTCGGAAAGAACCATGATGAACAGCTCAAGACAGAACTCAGACGACTCCGGAAACTCTACCCTCATGTCAACATCATTTATGCTGACTACTACAACTCTATGTACCGGTTTTTCCAAGAACCTGCCAAATACGGTACGTGGGACTTTAGAGCACCTCCAATGGGGATTCTACCCATTGAAGGTGCTCTTATTACTCTCTGTCCTTGACCCTCACGGTTTGATACTTTAATTGATGTTCTTATGCATGGATGTTTTTTTTAGGGTTTAAGGAGAGACCTTTGGGTGCTTGTTGTGGAGTAGGAGGTCAGTACAACTTCACTATTGGTGAAGAGTGTGGATACCAAGGAGTTGGGTATTGTAAAAATCCATCTGAGTATGTTAATTGGGATGGTTATCATTTAACCGAAGCAACGCACCAGAAAATGGTTCATGGCTTACTCAAGGGTCCCTATGCAACTCCTGCTTTCGATTGATCCTGCCTTGGCTCTGCATCTGTGGATACAGAATCTTCTACTAGTTGAAAGACAAAGTCGTTTTTCATCAGTTAAAATTATTTTAGTGGTTCAAATTTTTATGGAAATCCACTAAATATTAGTAGTACCTATTAAAATCATCAACTAAGATTCTAATGAAAAAACCTTCAACATATCTAACAATAATAAAAGGGGAATATCCTCAAAAATTCTAGCTATGCCACGTTGGTTAAGAAAATCAATCTATCAGGAGCTTCCAAATCGCCACGTCATCTCTTTGTTACTTGAAACAGGTTTTAAACGGGTCGGTCAATTCAAGTGAGCTCAAAATATTAAAAGAGCCCAAACCACCTTCCAAGCACTGTCCAAGTCGTCTCTGTCTCTTCAACTTCACGATAACCTCTGCAATCCAACGTTTCTGTTACTCTCACTCATTCAATTTTGTACTTTAAACTATCTTAATAATAAGAGATATTACTCCATCAAAGCTTTTCACCTCCCCTTCTTTCTGTTCTTATATAAACTAATAAACCCTACATCAAAAAAAAATAAAAAAAAATAAATAAACTCTACATCAAAGCTTTCATTGAGGATCTGCGACCTCCATACAACCAAATGAAGATATGGCTATGAAATCGGCTTATATCTCCAGCAAGTCTCCGGTATGAATGTTTCTTTCCCAATTTTGTTTCATGGATTATAGAGAAATCTCATTAACCACTCACTGGTTTCTTTTCCAGCAGGACACTGTGATGCAATGTTTCATCTAATCGTGCTCCACTCTACCTCCCTGACCTCAAACTAGGATTCACTTATAGTTCAGGAACTTTTTTGCTATGAAAAGCAAAGAGATCTATCGAGTTGCTGATCTCGGTTTGGCCATTTGCTTCACGCACAGCTCTGTCCTCTCCGATCTTGACCACGTGTGCCTCCCTATTGACGCAGACAGGTTTAGGTTCAACTTACATGAGGTTTTGAAGCCAACTATGGACTCAGGGGTGACCTTTATTGTAAGCTGTTACAACTTTAAAATCATATTCAATTTGATTGCTTATCTGCGTAGTTATAGACATTTGAAGGCCCCATTTAACTGCAACTTCCCAACCATTGATGTAGATGTCGTTGGCCTCATGAAGCTGCTAAATGGACAGATGCTCATTCAACGCCCGGTCCTTCATTAAGTGGCAATAGCAACCACACAGCGTGTCTTGATCCATTTGCAAACTAAGTAGTATATTGTCTTCAACTATTTCACATTCTCTGTATAGAATAGTTAAGTTTCTAGAATCGGTACTTTGACGTTCGGCTCCCGTATGTTTACAGACTCTTCAACTTCTACATAAATATCTCAATGTAATTTCGGCCCACTTATCTTTCTCTTTTTTCTTTGAGAAAATTACTTAGATTAACTCTAATCTTTTAATTAATTACTAGTTTAATTCTATGTAATCAACAAATCTGAATATAGGTACATAAAGACCAAATAACCCCAATAGTTCTTCTTTACTACAATATTGCCATTATCAATTTAATTCATTAACAAGTTTAAAGCTAAAGAAAAATAAAATAGTGTTTCCTTTAGTAGTACGTTGACAGAAAAAAAAAACATTCACAAAAAGCCATTAAACATCTTACAAATATGGGTATATGAGTGGTTATGAATTGCATATGTTTTAACTTGTTCCAAAAATCCATTAAATTGCCTTTGATTTCCAATATCTATAGGCGGTGTCTTTTGCGGTAATGTTAGCAAAACTTTCTTTGGATACATGTAGCTCAACTCAACGTCATAAATCTCCGTATCAACATTGTGCGCTCTGATCACCATATGAACAAATTCTTCGTAGCTTGTTTTGTGGTTCACTGGTATTATCTTGCTTTTCTTTCCTTTATCAACACCGAATAACCATTTGGGTTTTCCATGTATCCATTTACAGCAAATAATTTTTACTTGAGCCATAAGTGAAAAAAGAAACTCAATGACACAAGAAACGTAACCTCTTGTTGAAGAAGAAGACGTGATGGTTGGTTTGTACATTAGGTTTTTTTTTCCTTCTTGGTTTAAATTAAGTTTTGGTTTACTTAATTTATTTCGGTTTATTTAATTTAGTTTGTTGGGTAAAAAGATTTCGGTTTAATTTAATTGACATATCTGTATTGTTTTTAAAATCAGAATCTAATGGTTAAATCCGGTTTTCATAAACCAGTTTGGTTAAATAAATTTAATTAAATTGTGGCCAAAGAATTATTAAATCTGTCGCCAAAGTAAAAAAAATCTGTCAAATTGTAGTTAAATATGTGGTCAAAAGATAAACAAATTTGTCAAATTCATATTAAATATGTCAAAATTAAGTTAATTTGTGGTCAAAAGATAATAAATCTGTTAAAACTCAAATAAAGGGAAAAAAGTTTGTTTAACCCTAATTCATCAGTTTATTACTAGAATGACTCTAATTTTTTTTAATTACTAGTTTAAATTTTATACCTATTTTTCCCTGAATTCTCTTGTAATAAAAAATAATAATTACGAAAATACCATTACTCACAGACTTATTTTGTCCATGTTTTATGTAGCCACAGACTTATTTTTATTTTTATTTGGCCACAGATTTATCTTTAACTCTATAGACTTAATTAGATTTCTACAGATTTATTTTGATATATCTGTCGTGTTTGGTCACAGATTTATTAAATATTCACAGATTTAATTTCTTTAGCCACAAATTTATTAAATATTCACAGATTTATTAAATATTCACAGTAAAAAAAATCTGTCAAATTGTAATTAAATATGTGGTCAAAAGATAAACAAATTTGTCAAATTCATATTAAATCTGTCAAAATTAAGTTAATATGTGGTCAAAAGATAATAAATCTGTTAAAACTCAAATAAATCTATCAAAATTAGAAAAATCGGTGGCCAAAGGAAAAACAAATCTATCGAATCCTATATAAGTCTGTCAAAAATAAGTAAATTTGTGGCCAAAGAAATTAAATCTGTGAATATTTAATAAATCTGTGAATATTTAATAAATTTGTGGCTAAAGAAATTAAATCTGTGAATATTTAATAAATCTGTGACCAAACACGACAGATATATCAAAATAAATCTGTAGAAATCTAATTAAGTCTATAGAGTTAAAGATAAATCTGTGGCCAAATAAAAATAAAAATAAGTCTGTGGCTACATAAAACATGGACAAAATAAGTCTGTGAGTAATGGTATTTTCGTAATTATTATTTTTTATTACAAAAGAATTCAGGGTAAAATAGGTATAAAATTTAAACTAGTAATTAAAAAAAAATTAGAGTCATTCTAGTAATAAACTCAGGGTTAAACAAACTTTTTTCCTTTTTTCTTTTGTGTTTGATCTTCTACTAAGGGTTCTTTGTTTTATTTTTTACTTTCAGTGTTGCTCTGGTTTAAAAGCTTTCTGTTTGTACAAGTTTGAGTCAAAACTCACACAACTTGTATATGACTTTTCCTGGAACACCCACCGCATTTCTACAGGTAAAATTGTGCTGATTACTTTGCAAGTTTATCATATAAGTTTTTTTTCGAAAATTCCAGCTCTGACTATACAATGTGTATTTCTAATTGAAGCGTTCATTAGGCCCTTTTTGATCCATAATTAAAAGGTTTGGCAACAGTGGAGAGGGATCCTTCGTGTCAGCCCATTACGAAGACGGAATTTGATATCGAGAGAAGAAAAGTTACTAAAGAGGCTATCATGGAGTTAATATCTGGGGAGATAACTGAGTACCATACTCAGCTGCTAATGAATTCAAGTTTTATCTATCAAAATTCTTAATATAATACTTGTGTTTGCATCTATGAGAAAGCATTGTGTTACACCCAATCGCTAACATTGTCAGTGTTGTGCATTGTTGTTAATCAATTTAGGATACAGTTGCGCATCTTGAAGAAAATAGCGGAAAAA
>NC_027750.1:51860254-51863587 GCF_000695525.1 Brassica oleracea var. oleracea | reverse complement strand
TTTGGAACTGAAAAAATGTATCTTTACATTTGTTTTGCTCTATGGACATTGGACTGTACGAGGATCAACTCCAAATTGCATAAGTTACTGCTTGGTCGGGCGGATAACCTTTTGGCTTCTTCTTTGTAAATAATATGTATGGAGCAAGAAAGGGTTGGTGTTGATTCCGTCAGTCATCTTGAAATCGGCTGGAGACTGACCTGCGGCAATGTTAATTCTCTTGAAAACCCAATGTTGATGTCTAGGCGTTAGCTCTTTAAATGTAAACGACTTTGCAGTTCATAATCTGTAACTTTATATCATAGAGATTTGTCACTTACATTCTGAAAATTGGTACTGTAAGATAAGCAACGAACTCATTGCTACTTCTCTTTCCCTTAAGTATGCACCAGCAATTTATGTCTAGGTAGGATAAAATGAAATTTGTAAGTTTGAAAATGTTACAGTGTCCATGTGTTTTAAAAATACGCACTGCAAAGTCCCTAAGCTACTTATCTTCTCTCCACTCCACTGCTCTCTTTACCAGACCAAATCAACGAGATCACTCCAGAAACTCCAAACCTCTTCCTTTAATTTCATCAGTTTCCCTTTAATATTTTTCTTTTGTGGTTGATTCTTTGTGAGGGTTCTTTTTTTTGCACTTAAACTTCATGCTTATGATTTTAAAATTAATTGTAACTACAATTAATCTCTTTAGTGTTATTCATATAATATAGTTGTTATTCATATTAAAAACACATTACTTTTTTCATTATTATTTTTTTTACGTATAAAAATAACTCACTCAATATTGTAAATTTAAATATTTATGTTCAAGGAACTGCAAAGCATAAGTAATCGGAAATGTGAAATTGTCGTGGTGACAAACATTATTCGTTAAATATATAAAGATAAAAGAAATCAACTTTTAAAAATGAAATACATTATGATTAATACGTCTTATTTACACGAAAGTAAATCATTGTCGACACAGTTTTACTTTGACCATACAATAAAAATCATCAAAAGCTTCTAAAGCAGGATAAGAGTAACTTTAATACATGAGCTTGAGCTACAAACACACCAATACAACTCAAATGATGATTATCAAGAAAACCTAACAAAAAGCAACATTTAGCCCTCTTCCAAACATGTTATTGTAACAAACTTATAAAACACAGATTTATTACAGTTTAGAAAGGCCAAAATAAAGCTAGAAGCAACATTTCAACAACCAAAATCAGTGCATGTCATCTCCTCCCTTTTATAATATAAGTTAGATGTTAAAAAAATTGCAAATCTGTCAAATTTAAAAATCAATTATCCGCGCGAAAACGATCTAGTACTTATGAAAAATCATCAAGTACTACCATGCCCATTGTAAGATCCTTGACGATCAAAATTTCAAGCAAAATCAACCTTCTATTTTTGTATCTTTATTAATAAAACTAGAATTTGTTTTTTTTTTGTCAAAATATAAATTCATTTCATAGAAATGACATTGATATATTATAATTAGATCAGATTAAAAACTATATAAAAATTCCAAAAATAATAAATCATTAAATACTATGTTAGACATAATACAAGACTAAGGCTAAAACATGAAGCATGGAGATCAAGATGTCAGCATTTGGCCCCCGTAAGACCGAGAGGACACTTTAATGCTGGAAACATGAAGATTAGAGGTTAAGAAAAAGTTCAGGAGCGCAAGAGATCCGGAGGATATCTGATGCTGTAACAGACATAGGCGGTTAGGCATCCCGGCCCCTACCATCGCACCATCAAGGATCCACTCCCTAACAATCCAGAAGATTTAAAAGGATGAGGATGTTGAAGCAATCCCTCTAAAGGAAAAGCAAGCGAAGAAGAACGAGGAGCTCTTGAAACTGTAGGCGGTGGTTTGACTCCCTAAAGGCTACATCGGCCACAGAGTCGGAAAGAGAGGCATAATACTCCCCCCCCAAACCTTTTGCAAGAGTTTGAAGAACCGGAGCTGGAGCTCCACACGAACATGGCGACACGTATAGGCGAACCGGAGATGGAGCTCCACACCAAGAAGAGAGTAAAAAAAACAATCTTCTAACTAAAAAGATATAATAACTGTGTTGTAATTAGAGAGTTTAGAGAGTGAATATTTATGTGTTTTTATTAATGATCAATGTAGGTTCCTTATATAGGAATTACAAAGTATAGGAAAAAAGAAATTATCCAAAACCTAATACAACATGAAATAGGAAAAGATCTAAAACAGAAAATGAAAACATCCTAAGACTAAGACGGTCTAAACCGACCGTCTCTCTCTCCTAGGATGGCCTGGTTAATGGCAATTCATTCCATGATTTATAACACTCCCCCTTGGATGCCATAACCATACAGGATTCGTAGTACGCTTCATGTTGCCTCATTAAAACCTTATCAGGAAAACCCAGTGGGACAAAACCATGATGAAGGAAAAAGAGTACAACACGCACTACTCCCCCTGATGTGAACCTCACTGTAGGTTCTACATTCTACGCATCTTGGTGCGTGATATTTCCTGTATGTATAGGATGGGAGTAATCGGCCAGTTTCATTACTGAACCGTAATTAGACCATTTCGACTTCTCAGGTCGTTTCTCATGTCTCTTGACATTAAGTGTCCCGGTAAAGCATGTGTGCTAAACAATATGAACCATATTGTCCTAGGAGATCACTATTTGGTCTTTACAAATCGTGTTTGCATATGTCCATAGTCTAGACGTGATCGTCTACTATCAACTGCTCTTTACTTTGGCGATTTATGGTTACCATCGACCATGTATCAATCTGGCCGAATCATGACCTGGTCATAGACCTCGTCTATAAGTGTCCACTACTTGCCTTATGGAGTTTATACGGCAGCAGACCGTTCTGCTATGCCGGATCCTTACTTAGGGGATCTGATGTCGGATTGCAACCTGATGGTTGATCTACTAATCCGTGATCAAGGGATAAGGACCGGATGCCTTTTAGTAGATGGGCCGGACGTTTTTAGTCAGAGTGTCAGACGCATTTAGCCGGGCACCCATATAGATTTATTCTATGCCTCTTTTAGGTTTAGTATAATCACAACGAATTTCAAATATATAGGCCTTTAGCCAGAGGGCCGGACGACTTTAGCCGGGCACCCATATAGATTTATTCTATGCTTCCTTTAGGTTTACTATAATCACAAGGAATTTCAAATATAAGAACTGTATTGGATTGTCTTTTTATACAACTCCAAAATCATGCGTGATCACTTTATTTTACATACTATAGGCAGCTGCTTTTCAGTCCATGAATCAGCTTAGGAACAAAGCTGTTTTTTTAATTTATCCAGTGATCCATATG
>NC_027750.1:51859325-51859948 GCF_000695525.1 Brassica oleracea var. oleracea | reverse complement strand
TCTCTCCCCCTCATGACCATACTATAAGGTCGTGGTGCTTGGGACAATTAAGCCTAATGAGTTTCCCTTTGTGTACATGTTTCACAACGTGAGATCTTTTACGGGATAACTCTGTGCCTTTTCAATCTTTGCATCGAGTTTAGACTTTAGGATGGCTAATCCTATCATGCCATATAGTGTAAAATTCCGTGGTGTATCTCAATATGGTCACCACGATTCTTGCCTTTCATCATACTGATCTTATAGCATAGTTTAAATCAGTAGAGATCATTAGGAATAGTCTCGACCACTTTCTTATAAGGTCTTATGCGATTTTTCTTTCAAAATCTGAAGGAACTTGTTTCCTTTTGTTTGCCCATTGTTTATATTTAGAAACCATATTATCATAACTCAATGGGTCACATATTATTGGGTGTATCTAAGGGCCTTTAGACAATGCCTTAGCCATAGTTTCTTTACTAGGCTCACTATACTACTTTCACGATTTCTTACTGGATATTATGCCCTTTAGGCAATTCTTTATCAGTAAACATTCATATGTTCAAGTAAGATCAGGCAAGATATAATGAAATCAAAGCAAACTCTTTTATATATATATAAAAATCGTGAATCACCAAGTAGAC
>NC_027750.1:51855104-51857514 GCF_000695525.1 Brassica oleracea var. oleracea | reverse complement strand
CAGATTGTAGAACCCGGACCACCAAGAGAACCTCGAACGGACACGAGATGAGATGAGCTGAAACGGTCGCGTGCTGAGGCGAGACGCGTCTGATCGGGATCGGATGGTTTGGCGTCTGGTCGCGGATGTGCGCCGAGGACGTCGGACGCGTCTTCTTCTTGAGTTCGCGAGCAGGTTGATTGGGAACTCAAGCTGGCTGTGATGTGAACTGGAAACTGAGGTCTTCTAGAATCAGAAACACCTTAGGTCTGGAGCTGATCGGGTGTTTGTAAGCCGGAACGCAAGCAAGAACAATTTGGGGTTTTTCCGGGAATTAGGGTTTCCAAAAGACCAAGACGGCGCCGTGTATTGTTTCTGCGAGTGTGGGCGCGTCTGGCTGATGGATTCGTCTCGTCAAGAGCTTCAATTTGATATGTGGCTCGGTGTCTGTTTCCTCAGGGTTTGAGAGATATATCGATTTTAAGTTGCGCCTGATTTAGGGTTTATGTGTGACGGATTTTAGGTTAGGTTTTGTCTCAGGGTTTTGGAGTCTATCGTGCTGATAACGTGTTGTAATTAGAGAGTTTAGAGAGTGAATATTTCTGTGTTTTTATTAATGATCAATAGAGGTTCATTATATAGGAATTACAAAGTATAGGAAAAAAGAAATTATCCAAAACCTAATACAACATGAAATAGGAAAAGATCTAAAACAGAAAAGGAAAACATCCTAAGACTAAGACGGTCTAAACCGACCGTCTCTCTCTCCTCGGACGACCGCCTCTCTCTCTCCTCTTTTGACCACGGCTTGGGTCTTGTCTTGGTCATTGGTTATGGGTCATCCACTTAATGATTTATAACAAACTGCGGATTGTTCAATAATAGCGTGACTGACTTAACAAATGCATCAGTTGTGGAAGCGAGTGGTTATGGTTTCAACTTGAGGCTACACATCAACCCATTTGCAACCATATAGCCTCTGGTAGGCATGTGAAACACGATTCATTGTGTCGGTTGACATTAGTACTAAGAAACTTTGACAATCAATCATAGCTGTAAGGCAACACATACAGTTCGATAAATAGTCGACAGCTAAAGAAATTTGCAATATATTTAAATTCAAGACCAGGAAAAAATTAATAGTGACTTTGTTGTTGAAGCATATCACCTTATCGTTGTTTTTAAATCGAGAAGTAAATCATATAAGTTCTAGTAGAATAAAGGCGACTAGTCTTCCACCTGACAACGAACTCAATTTGAATCATATCTTTTTTTTGGGTCCATATAAAAGCGTGCGTCTTTCCCGAATCTTGACCTAAAATGAAAATGGTTACTTTTTTAGGTGCATGTGATCTTCCTTTGCACTCAGCACACTCTTTGAGAAACGCTTCACGTTTGATAAGCGACACCAATCTATCAGACCGACGTTCCCTGCGACGCCGATAGATCGACGGATGCTCACGCTTGTGACTATACTTCAGATCAGAGAGTATCGATTTACAATCTTTCCAGAAGGCTGAGCATTCTTTACAAAGCTCTACATAATCAACATCTTGTTGTTTCCAAAGATAATACCATTGTTTTGACAAAACGCTGGTAGCCGCAACCTCTTTTGTTGGAAGCAATGACAAAATCTTCATCAATAGATCATCGCGCAATTCACTTAGATTTTTCATATTCCTTTTGATATTAATTTCTCCTGCTGAAGATTACACACTGAAACATCATCAAACAAAGTTTAGTTAGTTACAACAAAGATCCTGTAGATGGAAAGAAAACAAGAAACATAGACCCAAGTAATCAAACCAAGTTTCTTACCAAACCTTCCTGAACCCTAAAAGTCAACTCTAAATCCTAAATCTCTAAACCCAATTTTTTTCAAAATACGAACCCTAAACCCTGAAAAATGAACTCTAAACCCTAAACCCCGAAACATCAACCCAAAACCCTAAACCCTAAACTCTAAGCCTTCAACTCTAAACCTTAAAACATCAACTCTAAACCCTAAACCCTAAACTTCAACTCTAAACCCTAAACTATCAACACTAAACCCTAAACCCTAAAAGTAAACTCTAAACCCTAAACCCTAAAAAAATAACCCAAAACCCTAAAAATTAACCCTAAACCCTAAAACATCAACTCTAAACCCTAAACCTACAACTCTAAACCATAAATCCTCAACTCTAAACCCTAAACCCTAAAACTAGAGTTGATGTTTTAGGGTTTAGATTTGAAGGTTTAGGGTTTTAGGGTTTAGGGTTTACGTTTAGGGTTTAGAGTTGAGGTTTTAGGGTTTAGATTTGAAGGTTTAGGGTTTTAGGGTTTAGGGTTCAAATTTCAGAAAAATATAGGGTTTAGGGTTTAGGTTTAGGTTTAGAGTTGATGTTTTAGGGTTTATATTTGAAGGCTTAGGGTTTTAGGGTTTAGGGTT
>NC_027750.1:51836421-51855058 GCF_000695525.1 Brassica oleracea var. oleracea | reverse complement strand
TTGATGTTTCATGGTTTAGGGTTTAGAGTTGATGTTTCATGGTTTAGAGGTTATGATTTAGGGTTTAGAGTTGATATTTTAAGTTTAGCTTAGTTAACCATATGTTTTTTTTGTCAAAGTTAATCAAAAGGTTATAAATATCTTTTATCCTTCATTAAAGATGAGGGTAAAAGTGGTTAGTGTAAACATGAAAAGTGGTAATTTGAAAATGGTATTTTTGGCAATTTCTCTACATTTATATACTTTTACATTTTTGAATATATAATTATTTTTAAAAATATTATACTTTAATATAAATAATAATAATTAGATTTACAAATCTTAATAATTTTAAAACTTAAAAAAAAAGTTTCAAAAAACATTTTCGAATTTCAAAAAGAAAATTTGTAAAAAAATATTTTTTAAAAAATAGAAAATTATAAAAATGTTCGAATTTGAAAAAAAATATATAAAAACAACTTTTTTATTATTTTTTATTACTTATACATCTACACCGTAAGGGGTAAAATAGTCTTTTACATTTTTAATGAAACTTCTTTTGGTCATTTTTTTTAATGCTCTTTCTGTAACAAAATCTTTTAAAATGGTTTTTTAAGAAAATTATTCAATTTTGTATGTATCAGTATTATTTTCTTTTTAATTTGAAAGCAAAAAAATAAATAACCATGCTATATGATTTAGAAAATAAATATATTCTCTATTTATTTTACAAAAAATGATAGAAAAGAGGTAATACAAATTCATGAAAATCTATATCAATCTAAAAAAGTTATGATCAAATTTCATAACTCAATGTATATAAATTTTCACAATCCACATAACTTTTTAAAATCTTTCAACTCTCAAAATTCACAAACTCTACACAAATTCATCTCCCAATAACCCTCTCCCCCCCTAAAATCCTAACATGAATTCAAGCGAAAATAACATCATGCCCCCCTAAAATCCTAACATGAATTCAAGCGAAAATAACATTATGCTAAACTTATACTACCAATACGCTAAAGAAGAACTTGGGGCCCCTAAAATATCTATTTTTTGGTGAGGCCTGAGGCAAATGCCTTTCTAGTAACACATAAGGCAGCTCTGCCTCTAGATGGAAAGAAACAAGAAAATAGACCCAAGTAATCAAATCAAGTTTCTTACAAAACCTTTCTGAACCCTCCTAAATTCATAGAGACTATTGTTATTGTCGTTTTACTGTTTGAAAATACAATCAAATTTCGTACCAAACCTTCCTTCCGGTGTGACGGCCAAAGCAAACCCTAATTTACAGACTTGATTTTTTTTTTTTGGTTTCCCTGTTTGGTGAGGTATCAAACTTAGCTAGTTTTGATTGACTATATATGTATATATGGTGGTTTTCCTTTTATTTTACACATTATATGGTTTTCCTTTTGTAATATGGGCGGTGATGATTATTTCAGTAGTTTTTTAGTTTTAGTTTTTGGTTTTAGATTTTAGTTTTGATTTTCAGGTTTTTGTTTTTGATTTTTATATTTTGGTTTTGCTGTATTTTTTAGTTTTTCAAAAAATAATTAATTCATTACTTTAAAATACTACACCAAAATAGCAATAAAATATTTAGAATTTACCATAAAAATTTATCAAAATATTGTAATTATTATTATAAAATAGCATAAAGTAACATATTTTTAATTATTGTTTTTTTATAAAAAAAACACTTATGCTATAGTAAGTATGAAATCATAATAAATATATAAATTACATAAAAATAAAAATATTTTAAAATTGGAAATTACTTAGAAAATTTTCTTATATAAATTATTTTTAACTTTAAAGCTATGTAAGGAAAGAGGTTTATTGGTAAGTGAATTCTCATAAACTTTGAAATTTTTGAGATTTCATTGTTATTTGTTATTGGATTTCAAAATTTTTAATAGAATCCAATGTTATTGGTTTAAAAAATTTCAAAATCCATTCAGATCTCTCGTTATTCAAAAAGTTTAGTTATTATTGATTCTATAATTCTAACTCAATCTAATGTTATTGGGAGATGAATTCTATTCATTTTTACTCATAAGGCTCAACTTTCAAAATATCATATGTGTCCGTGTGATTTTCAAAATCTATGTGATAAAAATACTAGAAAATAAAATAGTTATACTTACCAAATATCTATTGCACATTAAATCTCAAATTATATGTCCAAAACTATAATTCATTACATTTTATATAATTTTATATTGTTCTATCATTTTCGAATATATACTTATATTAGTTTCAAAAAAAAAATTTGAATTTTAAAAAGAACATTTGACAAAGAAAATTCAAAAAATTATTTTAAAAATTATAAAAAGATCAAATTTATAAACATATAATTCGAAAAAAAATTATTATTATTATTATTATTTTTACTATTTATATATATATATATATATAAAGCAAAAGGTAAAATAGTCTTTTGTCTTTTTAATAAACTTCTTTTAGTTATTTTCTTCTTTGAGTGTTCTTTTTGTGACAAAAAATAAATTAATTAAGAGAATTGCCCAATTTTGTATATCACTATTATTATATTTTTAATTTGAAAAGAAAAATATATAATCATGCTATATGATTTAGGAAAAAAAAAATTATATATTTACTTTACAAAAAAAAGAATGATAGAAAAGTGGTAATACAAATTTATGAAAATCTATACCAATTTAAAAAAAGTTATGGTCAAATTTCATAAGTCAATCTATATAAATTTTCACAATCCACATAACTTTATTAAATCAATCAATTCTTAAAATTCACGATCTCTATACAAATTCATCTCCCAATAATCCCTCCTTAATATCATTTTCGGTGTGATTGTTAGTTATTAAATCCTGATAGGATGAAAAATTGTTTTTTAAAAAAAACTAATAATTTTGAGTTATAAACCATTATGTTTGTTATAAATAAATTAAAAATTTATTAACTTTTAAAAAAAAAACTATTGAACTTTTTAAGGTACAGTTTTTTTTATTTTTAAAAAAATATTAATATATATATATAAAAATAATAAAAATAAAAATCCGTCAGTAAAGAGTTTAACAAACATATGCATGCATTTAACTAGTGTTGATATATTACATTTATATATTTACAACAAAGGTAGTCGTGCACATTTTTGAAACCAACAAAACATGGATTTTTAAAAAACTTGGTTACACATCTAAAATCTAGTTTCCCTATTTTATAGGAAAACTCTTTTGTCGAAATCATGATTTGCAATAAAATAAGTGGTGTGACTGGTGACCATTTGAAGAATACTAGGAACAAATAAAAAAATGAAGAGGAATAAAATTAAAGGAATGAGTGGGAATGATTGTTTCTCGTAAAAAGTAATAAGGAATAATTTTGCTTTGTTATTTTCTACAAAAAAAAGAACAATAAGAAATACTCCCTCCGTTTTTTAATAAAAGTCATTTTAGAGAAATTTTTTTGTTCCAAATTATATGTCGTTTTCGGTTTTCTATGTAAAATTTATTAATAATTAATGTTGTCTGACCAATGATAATATATCTTCAATTTTTCTATTGGTTGAATTGTGGTTAGGTAAATAATTAATGATGTTTTTGTTTAGAAAATATAAGAAATTAATGATTTTCTTAATTTATGTGCATAGATGTAAAACGACTTATATTAAAAAACAGAAGGAATAGAAAAGAAAATTAATTCTTTATGAATGATGTATTTTTATGGGAACCATAAAGAATTGAACGTTTGTTCTCCTTCCTTTCCTTTGGTCACCGATCACTTTGTTATTTTTCTAAATTGGTAGGGAATTAACGGAGTGAATAGAATTCGGCATTCCAACTTTGCCTTTTTGTTTTCTTTTCTTGGGAACTATTTCCTTTTTAATAGCAGATGTAAATATTTTAACAAATTAAAATTGAATGTGTTTGGTTCGGGTTTCTTAGTTTGTTTTTTTTTTTTTGGTAATCCAGGGTTCTCCGCTTCGCGGATCATTCCCTGGATCCGGTCAGGCAGCGGACCGGCTTCATCCGGGAGGGTATGTCCTGAGCCCGAAGGCCCAGTATTTGCTTCGTGACATAGATGAGTAGTTCGCCTTCGGCTGGCGTCGAACCCGGAAACATGGCAATTGGCCCCCAACCAGTAGAGTTGACTCATCCGGTTCTTAGTTTGTTGAAGGAATGTTTTTGAACTAAATTTAACCAAGGGTGAAACAATTAAACCGGGTTATATATAAATATCGGACCAAAGGGAACAAGTCGTCTCCTTCTTCATTAGTAGGCGTCGAATTCAATCAGATACGATGGAGAGCGAGAGCAGTGAAGAAGAGATTGCTACCTCAGGGATACCAAGAGGAGGCCCAATCTATCTTCCCAACATGGTGGGACAAGTTTCCACTGTGCCCGAGTTTCAATCTTCGTATCTCAGTCTCCTCCACGATTTGGAAACTCAATTAGCTTCCTCTTCCTCTTCCTCTTCCTCTTCTCACCAATATGATCTCTCGTAAGTATCCATTGGCTCTCCATCTCTTTTTGTAATCAGTATCATGGATGTAATTTTGGGATCGTTGTTGATGGCAGAACTGATGCTCTCAAGATTTATACTGACGAGGAACTCACTGATATGGCCATGAAGGAAGCCTTTAAGGAAGATAACCTTTCTTTACAGCAAGATGATGATACTCTTTCCCTAAATGAGCCCCAACAATCTCAGATCGTTTCTCACCCGTAAGCTATCTATTAGTGTGTGTGCTTCCATGGTGGTTAATATTATAGGTTGTGGTGATGGTCAGTGAGTGCTTCTAGAGCCAAAGCAACGTTTTTGACTTCAAGAAAATTGTGGAACGGTGACAAAACGATTTTTATATGCATCCTGCAGTGAAAATCCATCAGCTGAGAACGAAAGAGATACGAAAAGAAGGCGTACGGTAAAGACGGCTGCAGTGAAGAAGACAGTTAAGAAGACTGAGGTGAAGAGAACAGTAAAGAAACCTGAGGTGAGTTTATGTGAGCTACATTTTACTATGAGCTTTCGTGTAGTTATGCTGATTGCTTTATTTGCAATCTTTTATGATTGAAACTGGTCTTTTTTTTTCTTTCTTTTTTGGTTTCAGGAACCTTATATAGCCAGAGTAGAGCAGCTTGCTAAACTTAAACAAAAGCAGGATGAGGATAAAGCACATGTGAGGCTACACTGCTTCAGGTATATGCATACTCTAGTTTGATCATGTATATGTCTATCTTATATGTTTTTGTGCTGATGATAACACAGTTTTTGACTTTCGTTCAGCGAAACTTGGGAAGATGTTGAAGATGCAAGTACATCTCTAGAAGGCTTTGAGAACTTGCAATCTCTAAAGTCCATTGATAACTATACGGCAAGTGATTTTCCCCTTGTAGTTAATTTGCTACTCACTGCTCATGCATCCTGCTAAACAATTATCATCTTCCTGTTTACACAGCTAGTGAAGCCATCAGACATCCAGGGGACAGTAGATACGCTATTTCCTGAAGTCATTCTGTGTGTTGAGATTTATAACAATCGCAAATCCAAGGTAACTGCATTGTTCTCTACATCTTTAATTCACTATTATATTGTCTAACGCCTTCTTCAGCCCATGTAGCTACTAAATCTTGCTCAGTCAATATAGTTGATTAGACATAGATGCAGTATGCATATGCAAACACCATTAGTAATAGTATCTGTGTGAATTTTTTGTCCAGGCCCAAGAATTTTTGGTTCTGGGACGTCAAATGTTAACTGAATTAAAGGACAAGATACACTGTGTTACAGACCAGGTGATGGAAAAGGCTGGAAAGTATGATCCTTCTGGATACTTCCTCATTGAAGTAAGAACTTATCTTTTTCATTTTTCTTATCTTTTGATGGCTGACTTAGCTTAGCTCTTCTTCTGTGATCTAACTAGATGCTTGTTTGCTTGTTTAGGATATCTTTCACAACGATTTAAGGAACCGCTCGGCGACAGATTACAGCAAACCTATACTAAACTGGCTATGGAACTCTAAAGATGAAGCACTTAAAAAATGGGAAGGCATTATAACAGGAGAACTACAACAAAAGCAGAGAACGGCTCTAGGTGTAACGAAAGCCATGGATTTGCCTCGTTTTGGATCTGCAGAGATGCAGAGTACACGTTTTTGTGATTTAAGATTCAGACTCGGAGCTAGTTATCTTTACTGTCATCAGGGAGATTGCAAGCACATGATAGTGATAAGGGACATGAGGCTGAGTCATCCAGAGGATGTTCAGAACCGAGCTGCTTACCCGAGATTGATATATCAGTTGAAAACGAGGGCTCAGAAATGCAGCGTTTGCAAGATATACAGAGCTTCAAAGGTTGTGTTGGATGACAAGTGGGGAAATGAGAATCAATGCTATTACTGTGATATTTGTTTTGGCCATCTTCACAACGAGGGTGGTCCTCTGTATTGTGACGTCCCAGTCTTTGATTATGTGTATGAGTAGAGATTTGTATCGTTACAGAATCATTAGAAGATTGAAAGAAAGAATATAGTTGTCCATGATTCTTTTGTTTAAATCAAAATATGAGTCTTTTCTTGTTTACACGATGCAAAAAATAGAATAAATAGAAATGTTTATGTTTAGCCTATCTGAAATAGAGGAGATTCCTTGAATTTCTGGTACCTCTCTCTGTCTTCTCAAATTCAAAACTGAAATTGGTGTTCTCTCCAATTTAGAACAAAACTAATGTTTTAGAAGTATTGTTGTTGGAACATCCAAATAACATTTTTTCATTGTTGAATATAACTCGTCTCAAGAACAAACTCATAAAGACAAAAAAAAGAGAGGACAGATAATGGGAGCATATAGAGCAGAAGATGATTATGATTACCTCTTCAAAGTGGTCTTAACCGGAGACTCCGGCGTTGGAAAATCTAATCTGTTATCTCGTTTTACCAGAAATGACTTCAGCAACGACTCACGTGCCACCATCGGTGTTGAGTTCGCCACACGTAGCATCCAATGCGATGACAAGATCGTCAAGGCTCAAATATGGGATACCGCCGGTCAAGAAAGGTACAAAAGTTAATCCAAGAACGTGTTCTTAACACATTTTCTTAAAACATATTTTCGTTTTAGGTACCGAGCCATCACGAGCGCATATTACCGAGGAGCCGTGGGTGCGTTGCTCGTATACGACGTGACACGTCACGTGACGTTCGAGAACGTTGAGAGATGGCTAAAGGAGCTAAGAGACCACACCGACGCGAACATTGTGATCATGCTCGTTGGTAACAAAGCTGATCTTCGTCATCTTCGGGCCATCTCAACCGAAGATGCCAAGGGGTTTGCGGAGAGAGAGAATACATTTTTCATGGAGACTTCTGCGCTTGAAGCTCTGAACGTTGAGAATGCTTTCACCGAAGTTCTCACTGAGATTTACAGAGTGGTTAGCAAGAAAGCGCTTGAAGCTGGAGACGATCCAACCACTGCTTTGCCTAAAGGACAGACGATTAATGTCGGAGGCAGAGATGATATCTCAGCTGTTAAAAAACCTGGTTGCTGCTCTGCTTAGATACAACCATTGTATTTTATTTATTCAAGATCAACATTTTCACTAATTTCTTGCACATTTGTATACATACATTTTTGGAATCATCAGACAAACAAAGTTATTACACTCAAGTTTTTTCTTGTTAAGTTTATATTCTACAATGGCTTGCTTTGTGATCTGATCTCCCACCCTCCCTCTTTCTCTCTACTTCAAAAGATGGATGATTCTTGTAGATGTGACATTGTTAATGCACCATCCCTCATCTCACGACTGCATTTCCCCATCTGCAACAAAAACAACCTGAACAGTTTATAGGAGTTGAGCGTGGAAGCCCAACTAACATGCTTTGAAATGTTTATTTCAATAGCAAGATATGTCTTGTAATGACTAATGACAAAGCTAAATACAGTAGTAGACTCTAGAGCAAATAAAACAATCTTCAGTTCCAAACCAATCCTAAGCTCATACTCAAGAAGATATATACTAAACCCTAAGAATCGAGATTCTCAGTTGATATAACATGAAACTCACCTGGAAAATCATTTCTCTTCATCGGGTTTAGGAGACTTAGAACCTGATTGAAGTGAAGGAAGAGGATTAGAGCCTTTGATGATCCAACCGAGTCCGAAGAAGACGCCGCCGGCGAGTATCGCAGTTCCCCAAGCGTGTGAGTACCACTTGCTGTACTGCCTTATCGCGAACTTCCACTGCTCCCTCAGCGTCGCCTGATCCGGGTTCACCGACTCTGGCCGGTTAGGATACGTCATCCTCTGACCCGAGAAGCTCGAATTCGATCCGATCTCCGTCGCCGGTTTCTTCGCCGACGAAGAAGCGGCGTTGTTGCTGTTATCGGGGATTTGGCTCTTCTTCTCAGACATTGTCGTCGTTATCCTTCAGATGCTGAAATGTAACCTATATTATAACTAAAGGCCACAGACACGTGGCGATTGATAAATGCCATAAGACAGTTTGCGACAAATATGATACCGGCACGTGTCGGTTGAGAAGTAACGTGGCGTGTTAGGAGCTCACTTGCTCCTATCAGTTGTAAAACGACGGCGTTTGGTTGCTTCGTGACTTCTAATAGCCACCGACACGTGTCGGTTGACAAAATGCTATCTTAACAAAAATGCTACTGACACGTGGCGTTTCTTAGGAGCTCACTTTCTCTCTCAGCTGTAACTTGTAACTAAACGACGGCGTTTGGTTGATTCGTCGACCTCAGGCTCAAACCCAACCCCTTAGGGTTTAGGAGGACTGTGATTTTGATTTTAATCAGTTCATCATCAATGGCTTCCGCTACTACTTCTTCTCCTTCTCTTCTCTTCCCTTCTCGAAATTTCGCATCTTTTCCATCATTCCCCCTCCATAGAAGCTCCGTCTCCTTCATTCGCTGTATCTCCAAGAACCCTTCTCCGTCCGCCACCACCAGCGAGGAGGACATTCTCCGTTTCGTGGCGAACTCCGACGGAAAGGCACTTCCATGCGTGCGGACCTACGAGAACGATTCAGCTCGGCTGAGCCTCGTCGGTACAGTAGCTTTCGACCAGGCTTTAACCGCGGCTGCAGCCGACGGTGGCGAAGCAGCCGATGAGCACCTTCGTGAAAACGTCCCCGTCATGGTGGTTGAGACTGTTTTCCCCGGAGGATCCGACCCGAAGGCTACTGTCTCAACCCGATTGGTAAAGTTTAAGTTTTTAGCCTGAAGCAATGCGACATTGATTCTATGTTGTGACATGTCAAGATCGCCTTTTTTTACAGTTCTTGCCTACAAAGAAAGTTAAAGAGCGAGCTAAAAGGCTGAGGAGATCTCTCTCCGAGGATCTTTCCACCGGAGATTTGTCAAAAAACATACTTGCGATGACTTTCAGGCAAGTGGTTCTCCGACATTTGTGGAACTTTCAGCTTGTTTTGTTTGGACCTGGAGCTGAAAGAGAAATGGGAGATTACCAAAACCCTCGTGAGGTTTCGACGTCCTTCACTGTTAGCTCATCAGATGAACGGGTTATATCTGTTATTGCAGAAGTTATATGCATCTCCGCTCTCCAAAACACAGAGAAGCATTTCCTCGATGATTATATGGGGAAAGCTAAGTTTCCCTTTTTCAAGTGGTTAACGAAACACAGGAAGATTGCTTCAAGAGACTCCTCGGTTGTACTGCATAAGGTTTTCGATGATGAGCTAAACGAGAATGCAAACCAATTGCTCGAGTATTTTCAATCGAGCAAGGAAAACTTCAAAGTTTCGGACGCAAGGCAAAGAAGTCGGTGGTGGAACTTGTCTGCTAGTTCTAAGTTGGAAAAAATTGGTGGCGCTGGGTTTAGTAGTTGGGCAAGTGAGTATCTCCCTGCTTATCGATTAGAGATTGATAGTAATATACTTGGGGATGTAAAGCTTGAAGGCTGGAGAAAGTCTAGTGAGAATAAATGGGAGGTTCTTCTAACCCACTCCCAAATGGTAACGACATTTTCTCTTTCTTAGCGTTTGCATCCCCATCTAGACTTTTGTTCCTGATGCTTTGTGTGACATGGAATGGCATCGTCTTAGACAATGTAGAATCTATCACAAACGTAACAAGTAGAGGCTGATAGATTGTGTGACAATTAAATCTAGCAAGATGAACTATATTATCAATCCTACAATCTGGTGCATTTATAATTTATTCTTCTGCTTCATTTTATGTGCTCTCTTGTGACTAAGCCTAAGGTGTTTGTTTCCACGCATGTTAATTCATGCGGTCCCCTATATTCCTGACATTTGTTATAAAATTCTTTAGGTTGGATTGGCTGAAGCGTTGGATATTTACTTTGAAGATATATACTCACTTCCCAGGAAACAGCTACCATGTGATGCTTTTGGAAACTATGCAAACTTACCCAGTGAAAAGGTATTTTGACTATGGGACTACTAAAATCTAGGCAGTCTTTCGGCTCATGGTACTTTGGTACCTGACTGCCTGGTGATGTATATGTAGTCAGAGCCAGTTTTGGTAAATCAATGTTTGTAAATCACTTGCTCTATTAATCGGCCTGCTTCAGACTAAACTATGTTTCAGTCTGCACAATGTATTCATGTTTACTAATAGATTTTGTAGCATATGTTAGTTAAATGTTTATAATTTAGTAATATTGGCTTAGGTTTTGTAGCTTTGCTTGTGAAACTTGTGCTAACCCTTCTGGTTTGTTTGTTCTCTGTTGGCAGAGAGGATTGTCTTTGTTGAAAATGATATCTGTCACCGTGGCCAGTGGAATTCTTCTCCTTGCCGTGAGTGCTGCGGCTCAATTCTCTATCCCTCAGAAAAGCGAGAGAAAGTATCCTGGAAAACGCCAAGATATTTCATGGTCAGAGAGTGAACTGTTATCTCATCAATCTTCAGATACCTCCGAGGTATGATGAACTCTATACTGAGATCAATCTTAAACATTTACTTCTGTTATCATCCGGCGTCTTCTTCTTCTTCTTTTTTATCGCGTTTTCATTTCATTTTTTCTGTAAAACTAAAGTCTGCGACTTCTAATGAGTGTAGTTGGAGTCATTCTGTGGATTAGTCGTCAACAAGCTTAAGGATGCATACTCTTGGGTAGGAGAGATAACCGTAGAAAGCAGCATAGGGGCTTGGATTGGAGAAGTACCTGATTACTTAAAAGAAACTAGCAGAGCTAAAGCCACTGAAGATAACGTTGGTACAGGCTCTTCTCTTCTGGAGAAACTCAATGAAGATGCAAAAGCATCTGCGCAAGAAATCGCTACTTACCAGGTAATCTAAGTGAGATGAGTCAAGCATAATCTTTTAACAAATTGAATTCTTCATGATTGTTGGTTCTTTGATGGAAAGCAGGTAGTGTTATCATCCGAGGGTAAGATTATAGGGTTCCAACCGACTAGCCGTGTGGCTGTGAACCACTGGTCTGCTAATCCTTTAGCTAAAGAACTTTACAGGGGAAGAAAACTCTCACCTGGTAACTTCATGATTCTCTTCCTCTTCAATTCCTTAATCTTAATGTCTTTCCTACCCCTTGATGATGATAGTGTGTGTTCATTATCCCTGTTACAGGGCTTATCGAGCGTGGTCTCAAGAGTGGACGACCTCCGACAAAAGTAGTTGTGTTGGAATTGTTAATGTCTGTGAATTCAGATCGTCCTTTTGCATTGGTCAGACCATTACTGCCACAATAAAACCATAAGTGCCCCTAGTCTCTTTAGATGAAAATTTACAATACATGTAGAATATGATTTATTGCTTATATAAAACCGGTTATCTCATTCAACAGAGGTTTACATTGTCTTGATTGTTTAAGAACGACAACGATGATCAAACTGTATACCCCATCGGTTACATTAAACCGGAATGTCAGTGAATCATAAAAACAGTCTTGTTCTCCAGTTAACTTTCCTGCTTTGGGTTAGAAGAGACGAGCTCTTAAACTCCAGGACAGTCTTCTGCATTTCCTTGATATATATATATATATATATATATATATATATATATATATATAAACTCCATGGATAGAGATAGTTATAGTAATATAAGAAATAAATATACTAGTCATGTAGAAGCGTCTTCTGCTGCTGCCAGATTAAATGCTAAGCAACAGGTTTTCTTCTCAATTAACATAATAGTCAGTTAGGTTTCCGACAAGATAGTTAAACTCTTCACCTACTCCATGCTCATTGGTCTGCTCTACTGTGTTCTGAACATTTCCAGTGGCCACTTTTGTGTTCACTTTAGTCCTTCCTTTGATGCAGCGTTTGTTGTTGTTGTTTTCTTGAGGGAACTCAGCAGTGAGTCTTCTCATCTGTTTCTGCAGATCAGCCACTGACTCGGTTGATAATTTTCCCTTTGAGTTCTTCTTCCCATCAACAACGAGCTTGAGCTCGAGCCTGTACAAGGCACAAGCATCGCACTCGTTGATCTCGTACTCGTAAAGATGCCATTCGAAATGGTGAAGAGGCTGTGGATCCATGTAGTAGGATCTCTTCAGCCCTCCAAACTCGCTCATGACCTGTTTGCGTGACTCGTGCCAGCCGCGGCCGTTGTAATCCGGTAAAGATCGTTGCTTCCTGTTCCCGCTCTCAAAGGCCCTCCTTGGCTTGTCAAAGAATAGCCACTCCCTTAGTGTCTCACTCTCTAGAACCGTGAGATCAAAGAGCTCTATAGTCACCACAAGAAAATCAAGATTCAGTTCGAGAATGGTGTCAAACAGAGCAAAAAGCTTACCAGGAGCATTCCATGGAGATTTAGCAGTTGCAGCTCCTTCACATTCAGGAATACCGACATCTTTCCCTCCAGCCTTTGCGCTGAGAGTAGCAAAAAGCAGACCATCTTTCAAACCAATGCCTCCAGGACGCACAACCGGATTCATACCCGGTGGACCTTCATTGAAAGCCAGTGCAGCGTGGAAGCTGCTGCAGTAATCCTGGAACCAGTCGAGTCCTTGAGCAGGCCTGGGACAGTCCCAAAGAGCACATTTTGGACCCAAGAACGCAGAGGGTGGAGGACAGATAGTTGGGATGAAAGCAGATATATCCAAAGGACCCCCTACACCATAACCAGGACAATCATTGAAACCACCATTGAAGTCTGGTTCAAACTCTTGTTGCAGATTGTAATCCAGATGAGCTGTTCCATCCAAGTTGTTGCCAACTACTAAGGGAGGATCTTTGCAATGATCAGCCAATGGACCATATGGTTCAAGATTCTGATCAGTAGGCTCGGGCTTGGGCGCAGCTAATTTGTTAGTTGCATCATCTTCCTCATCACAGAGCTGAAGCAGCCGACAAATGTCTGTTGAGAAAGACCCCAGAGTACCACCACCCTGCTAAGGAGTAAGGACACAACTAAAACTCAAAAACAAGAAAGAAACTAAAAAGCCATGTAACACATTCGCCATCAACCATGCATGTTACAAGAATCAACAAGAATGAGTAGATTATTATTACATGTTGCAAGGATGATGCTGGAGACGGCTCGTTGAGCTCTGACTTCCACTCACGAAGCATCAGATTCACTTGCTCCTCAAGCAGTGTCACATCAAGAGCGCTGCTCTCTCTCCTTGCAAACTGAAGATCCAACAGCATGCCTTGCAGATCATCAACACGGTTCTTGGCCTTATCCTTGAACAGCTTGTGAGAAACAGATCTGCAAGTAGTCTTAGATCGTTTCCCCGTCATTAAGAAAAAGTCTCTCCAATCACACAGATACTTGTAGAACAACACAAAGGGACAAGATAATTAAAACCCCACAAAGGAATAAGAGAGCGTTGCTTGCTTCTCCTCTTCTCTTCGTTCTCTACTTTTCCTTTTATAAACAGAACTCAATGAATTAAAAAAGACGACCATGTATTATTGTCTGTCTTGTAATGACCATGCTGTTTATTCCTAATTAATACCGTATATTTTAATCACTATTGGCGACTTTTAACCATCATTTTTGAAAATAAAATCTAAAAATACCTTATGGATTTTCTTTCTTCTTTAATTGGTTTGCTCATGTCATCATCCTATATAAACACCTTATGTTATGAAAGTTCTGAAAGAAATACTATCTTTTTTGTAAGATGTAATTTTGCAATTTTGTTTTCAATGGAATAAGCCATAGCTTAATTATGTGCATGTGCCTTAACAATTTTATATTTGAAGTATTTCTTTGATTATATTGCCACTAGGGACTTTTCTTTAAATTCGTTTTTTTTCAAATTTTGACTATTTTGTTTTCTTTGGAAAAAAATTCAGATACTTTTAGTCGAGTTTGACTAATATTATTTTGTGAAATTATGTGTTATATTTAAAAGGCCACTAATAAACAAAATTTCAAGTATTTGATGAAGGCATGATAGAATCCAAAGCTACAAAAACTCTCTAGCTAAAGATGGATCGTTTTCAAAGAACGCAGAAAACTATATATTTTGGGTAAGTGATAACAAAATTAGATGCAAAAGAGAAAGAGGTGGGAAGAACGATGAGGTATTGGCAAGGAATGGAATAAATAGCTTTGTTTCCACTACATATGTTCCTCCATATTCATATTCCTTTTTTTTTGTGATGCTCATTTCTTTTCATCATATCATTTACTTTCATATTCATCAATGGTCATATTCTATATTTATTTTATTTATTATTTCCTTTTCATATATACATAATGTCTTTGGTTTTATGCTAACATTCGTCACATTTTGACCATATACGGTCATATCTGTAGAGATATGAAGGGCACATATGATTAAATCTGATGTAGAGTTGTAGATAGAGTGACAAAGATATATATAATTTGGTGTCTCTCTCTCAAAGTCGCTTTCCTAATGAATTCGTCATTATCCAAGCATTGCCTACGAGCAATAATACCAAATCGAAGCAAACAAAAGTTGAAAACGCAAAGAAGTAGGAGCAATGAAACCTCAACATCAAAACCTTTTTTATTTGTCACCTAATTTGACTAGATAGTTGTTATAAAGCAGATTGTTCTTAATGATGAAGAGTACATGTATGTATCGATCTACAAGAAAATGAAGGAGAGAATTTGGAAACTCCTCGCTCTTCAAGAATCACTACCAGTATTTTATTGTAAACTTTGGTCGAGTCTTGGCCATTGATTAAGATGATGATGATTCACTGGATTTTGCGTCTGGATTTTGCGTCTTGGTAGCAGTACCGGGTTGCTGTTTTACCTTAAAAATACCGGTCAGTCCCCGTGCCTTAGCAAGCTCTTCAACCTCCGCTAGTTTGCTCTGGAGATGAGCCATTTTCTTTTCCAATTCTTCATCTTTTATTCTTAACTCCTGCAACCTCAAAATTGTTACTTATTTTCCTACTCTTTTGATCTCCTTCTGGTAAAATTCTTAACTAGTTGCAATCCTAATTTGGTTAACATATTTACAAGAATCATTCATACAGCTTACATCAATGATAATGCAAGCTACTAAGTAACGTAACGAAAGATAAATCATGAGGAGAAAAAAAAAAGAAACAATCCAAAAAAGTGTACCTCAAGTTCCTGCTTACGGGCTTCCTCTTTTCTAGCTTCAGAACGGGAACTTCTCTGCACCTCAAAGATAACAACGCCTCCACCGACCTGTTCATATATAATCTACTGTTAGTTCTACATAGAAGAACACCCCTCAAGACCAGGTCTTTTTTCATCTGACACTGACACTGACACCATCTCACCCACTCAAACCAAAGGGAAACCAATTGATGGAAGAAACTAACAGACACTCAGTGACACAGGGAAGCACCTGACGCTATCAGAGAAAACTTACTAGGAAAACAGAGAATACACAGTACTAAGAAGTAAACATCATGGCACATAGAGAGAGACCTTTAGCATGAGCAAGAGAGTAGATTGAATGAAAACAAGAGATGTTTGAGAGAAAGGGAGTACGGCGAAGATGAAGAGCTCTCCGATGAGATCAACAGCAGCTTGAACAGCTTTTTCCTCGTTCAAGGGACGAATCTCAACATCGGTGGCGTGCCCATATATCCTCCTCTGTATCTGCGTCGTCACCCTGTGGTTCCTCTGCCCATCACATTTTTCAATCGCACAAATCAAAATTCCAGATCACAACGAACTCGACAATGATGAGAATCTGGGATTGGCATCATCACCTGGGCGAAGTTGATGATGGATTGGCGGAACCTGGGATGAACCTTGGCCTGGTGCTTCAGCTGACTTGCCAATGGCTTACTTATCGTTTTCACCAGTAGCGTCCCCAGCTTCATCAACGGCAGCACCATCTTCCTCTTCCTCCTAGAGAATGCGAAGAATCTGATCTATTAAAAGGGTGAGCAAAGAAGAAATCATGACATGGCAGAAGAAGAAGAGAGTTCTGAATCGTCTCTTATCATTATTTTATATTGCCAATTACTCCTTGTCTTTCTTTTTCTTCTTTCCCTGGGTCCTTTAGTCTCTAAATGTTACAATTAGACCCCCTTTTTAAAAATGTTTTTTTTTTTTTTTTTTGTGTGTGGAAATTCAGAGATTTATCTTCACTTAAAGACTTTAATAGACCTTGGAACAATGGATGATCTAACAAATTCGGTAGTATGGGGAATTGTGTTTCTAAGTTTGGAGTAGCCTTGCGAATATTTTGATCAAATCTTGTTTACTTCTTCTCAAGCATTAAAGATACAATACAGTACGGTTCAATCTCAAAGAATTTACCATAGTAGAAAAATCAAACATTGTTTTTAATGCACTTTTTCTGTTTCACCACACAAGTATCATAACAAGTAACATCAAAAAAAAAACTATTCTGCTGTGATGTTTAGGTCAAGAAGACGAGAACGAATAGGATGATGAACAAGACGAGCAAGAAACATATCATCATCATCTGCCCTTTCGCTCCTGCTTTCTTCATCACCATCCCCACTTTTTTCTGTACAAAGTCTAGCCTGTTCTTTGTACTGTCCATCTCCGTTCCCAGTTCATCTATTATTCTCTCCTGCACCACACATCCAATAGAAAGAAAATTTGATGTTTCTCATCTCTGCCAGATATTAAAACTGTTATATCTATCTTTCTCTCATGTTACTTACCTGCGCAACGAGTTCATCATGTATAGTAAGCCCCACTCCTCCAATCCTCTCTACACTTTTACTCAGCTCATCCAGTTCTTCGTCTTGTTGCCTGAAGTGCCGCACAAAAAGTTGATATCAAGTTACAGCACTACTCTCTTTGAACAAAACTATTCTACAAATTCTTCATCGAGCAAAAGGCATTGTAACCTCATCAAGCAAAGGAGAGATTTTAAAGTAATGTACAGAAACAATGAACGAGATTTTTTTACTTTATCAACAGCATTTGCCTATCTGATTCTGAATGTACAAATCCATCATCATCTCTTCCCCCATACTGATCGTATCTACTTGCTCCACTCGAGTTTGGCATTCTCATCAGCTCTCGGCGCACTTCACTTGCATTACCAGCACCAGCACTACCCTTACCAGCTAGAACACCAGTCTTCACATTCCGCACCTTTAAAAAAAGTATCATAATCACAAGTCAGCTAACAACACACTTACGCCACTCTCTAAAGGAGTAGTCAATATAAACTTGGAATCATAACCTGTGTCCTAGCATTACTAGTCCATCTCCTCCGTCTTTCAAGCTCAGCTTCATCAATGCCATACAAGGCAGGATCTTTTGCTGCAACGGCCACCGCTTTTTCCAGCTCATCTACCTTCCTATCAGTAAAGACAGCTTCAATAGCCATGGAAAAGGACTCTAATTTGCACTGCCAATTTCCTTATTCTACTGGATGTACCGTACCTGCCACTCAATGCTACCACAATTAGCAAGAAGCTCCTTGGTGACGTGGACTTGATCGCCCATTCCCGGAGAGACACGCTCCCATTTGTGGAATGTAGATTGCAATTTATCAATCTAACAAAAGCACCCCATCAAATGAAACATTTAATCAACGTCCTAACAAAAGAAACATGTCTTGTTCCAAATCCAAAACAAAACTTACAGAATCTTGGATCTCTTCTTTAACAATGTAGAATGGATCTTGCGCTGAAGACATCCCCCACACAATCTGTGATACCTTAATACACCAAAACAAAAACACAGCTGGTTACTAACTGAAAATGATCAACGATTAGATCCAGAAATATTCCGATGGCTAATCTAAGCTAAAAGCTTTCTACTTTAGAACGGGGGAACAGATTTATGAAAATCTCTCTACTTTAAGATCGACACAGACCTTAGAGAAAGCTTATGTTTAGATTATTGCAAAAACAGATTTGGTGTAAGAGGAATACTGAAGAAGAAGAAGCCTTTCACCTGGTAGGGAGGAGATCAATCGAAACGAGAGGCGGTGCAGATCGTGGAAGAAGGAACAAATTGAATTCCTCCCGCGTGGAGGGGGATCGCAGAGAGCTCTTACCTTTGGGCCTATTCGGAGAAACTTACAAAGCCCAATAACAACCCAATAAAGCCTCTTTTCGGAGACTATGAAATAAATGGTTGAAGCTTATGTTGTAGCCCATGTTCTAAAAATCGGCCGTCTAGGCGCCTAGGCGCTACGCGTCACTTTTCCGCCCTGATTTATGCCAAATCGGTTTAAAAAATCGGATATCCGATTTTTTCCGCCTAGACCGCCTAAATGACCGCCTAGCCGCCTAGGCGGCCGCCTATTT
>NC_027750.1:51823925-51836336 GCF_000695525.1 Brassica oleracea var. oleracea | reverse complement strand
TAAACATGAAAATGTATTAATGTTATACACAATTAAAGATTAACATGTTTTATAACATAGTAAACCATCTAAAAATTCCGCCCCGCATAATTTCTGATTAATCCCCGATTTTTTCTTTAGGCGCTAGGCCCAATCCGACCGTCCGACTAGTGCCTACCGCGTTCCAGAACAGGGGTTGTAGCACACACAAAAAGCTCAACATGACTCATGACAACAAAGCCCACAAGTCATTGGTGAGTTTTCGCCTTTTTGGTAATATATGCATTCGACGAAGTACAGTACTAGTCGATGTGTAAGATTTGTCAAAATGTGGAGAACTTAACCATGTGGCTTCGACAGGCCCACTTTGAAAGCCACGTGGTCGAAGCAAGGGTGTCAAAATGAGCTATAGCTCATGAACTGGTTCAGTTCGACTCGTTTATTCATGAGCATGATCTCTATATTTTAAGCTCATTTAATAAATGAGTGTAATGATCGAGCTTAAATTAGATCACGAGTTATATGAACGATCTTTAATAAACATGAGCTGGCTCATGAGCTCATTCTTTTTTATACTTACAATTATATATTATATTATATATATATATATATATATATATTATATATTATATTTGGATAACTTCTATTTTTTATGTAAAAAAAAGATAATTTCTATATTTATCATATTTATCTTCTAAAATTAAAATGTCAAAGCAAATATTCTTAAAAGATAATTTCTATATTAATCATATTTATCTTCTAAATTAAAACGTAAAAGATACATATAAGTAATATGGAAATTAAACTTTTAAAAGTTATCTATAACTTTTTCGAAGAAAGAAAAAAGAAACTATATTGTTTAGGAATTATCAAAATCTTCTATATAAACCCACATTAACCATATCATCTCTCTCACAAACTTCATTGATCCCAAATTTGACATACCTCTCTCACGCTTTTGCTTATCGTTTCAGAACTCTCGGTAAGTTATGATTAATAGTTTTGGATCATTAATTTTGCTTTAATTTAATTTATATTAAGTGTTTTTTTATTTTATTTTTGTCATGTGTTGGTTTTTATTTAGTATTTAATATTTATGTTTTGAATTTTTTTTAATATTTCAATTTTAAACAATATTATAGAAGTTATTTTTATCACTATTTAATTTAATTTATAATTATTATTTTTATGTAGATCAAGAGTTAACTCATTTAACTCATGATCTAGATGATCTGAGTTCGAATTTACATATTGAAACTCATATAATAAATGAGCTGAGCTGAGCTAGCTCATGAAAGAGCCGAGCTCGCTATAAGCTGAGCTGAGTTGAGCGAGCTAACTCATTTTGATACCTAGGTCCAAGGTGCAAGTGTGTACCGTGTGCCTGTGGGTCACCCATACTCAATAGCTCATGTCTGTGATCATTTCGCAATCCTGGCCTTATCTTTTGAGCTCGTGTCCCTACTATGCTTCCATTTTTCTATAAATAATGTGTTTCGTACCAACCATTTATTAACCAAGATAATAATTATTAGAATGAGATGAGTTGCTTGGATTTGGTTTTTAAGAAGTTGCGTAGTTGCATCCGTATATGACAATAATAATTCACAAGGATAAAATGGAAGAGTGATGAAAACATTTTGTAGAATCTATACTGAACTTCATCATGCAACATGTTGACAAATAACAAAACTGAATTGCAAAAAAAAAAAAAGAGAAAGAAAGAAAGAAAACAAAAATGAGAAATGATTTAGAAAGGGACGTAAGTGAAAGAGACAAGGCAAGGTGAGGTGTCAATGTCCCTCAATGAATGATACTCTCTACCAATGTAAGTGAGCTTCAATGCTTTTTGAGCCCACTTCTAATCCCCTCAACTAACAACAGCTCATCTTCAGATTCTTTTTTTTATCTATCTATGTTCCTTAAAATCACCTTTGTGTAAGTAAATTATCCACTTAGATTAATCACACTGCACATATAACCGTGAGATGTCAATGTTTTTTTGTTTTGCTTTGTTTTGTACTCAGCAGTAGAAGTTATCCTTTAGCTTTCTGTAATGTCAGCATTACTAATTCCAAGTTAAAAAATCCTTAACGAACACATTTTGATAATTGATTACTTAATCTACATTCTAAGAAAACCCTTCAACAAAAATCAGAGACTTAACTATACTCCATTCTCCAATGCTAAAGTATTTGTTTTATCTTTTGGTCAAGGGGTTTGCTACGAATAATATTTGTTTTCAAAGAAAGATAGTTTCTTATACGTCATTTGTATTTGTTTAATATGTAACTTATAAGTTTTTGTATTTTGAAGATTAGTTAAGGAAAAACAGATAAGATTTCAACAAGTACCGAAGAAGAAAACTTTACGCAGGAAAGGTGATATGTGTAGTCATCTCATGTGCTGAATCTTATTACATCTGATGCGTATGCACGTAAAGTAAAGCAAAGCAAACAGCACAACCTGAAACTTTTAAAAGCAAATTCTAAAAGTTATAGAATTTAAGAGCCATGTGAATCTACAGTTACATACACGAGCGTCCAACAGTTCACTAAAAAGAAGAGCGCACGCTTTAGAGATAGAGACATGTTCCTTACCAGAACATAGAATCTGTTTACCCAAATATGGCAACTATTTAAATGCATGTTAACGCCAGAAGATGGCAGCATTTTACAGTAGAGACTGAATCACCATTTCCTGATTTAGTAACTTATTTTTATAATACTATAAAAATTCCACATTCTCTGACTCAATGCCCTAAATTCACAGCTTCGAACACCAAAATTTGAGAGCTTTTAGGCAACAACACTTTCTCTCTTTTTGTCTCTCAAGCTACACTTCCCTGGTCTGAAGTTTCTTCATAGTAGTAAGGAGTTAACTTGCCGGATCTTGTCTTGTTCAGGCTCTCCTCATCTCCACCGCCGATTTCTTGCAACATCTTAACCACACGTCTCATCGAAGGTCGGTTTATAGGCAAAGGACTCGTGCAGAGAAGACCAACGTTGAGGATCTTGCTTATCTCTTCTTTGTAACAAGAGTCGAGTTTAGGGTCTATCACATGCTCTACACCTTTCTGGTCCAATGTCGAACAAACCCATTTCACCAAATCCTTCTCTCCCAACTCCGGATCAACCGGACGTTTCCTAGTCACTATCTCAAGAATCACTACCCCGAAACTGTAGATGTCACTCTTCTCGTTCACACGAAGCGTATATGCGTATTCTGCAAGTAGTCTCCATTAAACATGTAGTAATACTAATTATTAACCAACCGAACATTAAAGTTGAACCATTAAGACTAACCTGGTGCAATATAACCGCACGAGCCAGCAATCACTGACATAGACTTAGGAGCCTTCCCGGTCAAGTCAACGACTTTAGCCACTCCAAAATCAGCAACCCTCGCACCGTAATCTCCATCGATCAAAATATTGTTGGACTTAACATCTCTATGCACAATCGCTGGAACACAATCATGGTGAAGATAAGAAAGCCCCTCGGCCGCATCTAAGATGATCTTAAACCTCGTTTCCCACCCCAGAGTTCCTCCTTTGCTGCTATGCAGCAAATCTCCCAAGCTACCGTTAGGCATGTACTCGTAAACCAAGAGCTTGCAATCTCTCGTGGTGCAGCAACACCACAGCTTCACAATGTTCTTGTGCCTAATCTTACCTAACGTCTCGACCTCAGCCTCAAAGGCCTCGTCTTGAACTCCAGGTCGATCGCCTTTCTCGGGATCCGTGTCTTCTGTTTCTTTGACGGAGCCTGTCCATATACGTTTAACCGCGACGGTTTCTCCGTTGGTGAGCACAACCTTGTAGACTTTACCGGAAGCTCCAGCTCCAACCACGTTCTCTTCATTTAAGCTTTCGAGAATCTCGTGCTCGCTGAATCCGAGTTTGTGGAACGACATTAAAGTCCACTTAGATCTCTCCACGGCTCTCGCTTTCTTGAAAGTCATGTACTTGAAGTAGAACCAAGCAAGTCCAGCAACAAACACCATCACCGCAAGTACGAAAATAGATCTGAGAAGCCATGCATAGCCTTTGTTCTTAGCTTCATCCTCGGAGCCACACAGTCCCTTGATATCACCACACAGTCCCGGGTTCCCGAGGAAGCTGTTCTTATACATCTCTTTCGCTAAAGACGGCGGTATCTCACCGGTTAACCGGTTATTCGACAGATTCAGCTGGTTTAGCTTCAAACCCTGCAACGAAACCGGGATCTCGCCGGAGAAAAGATTACCAGAGAGATCAAGATAGTTCAAGACAGACAAGCTACCGATCTCGTCCGGGATCCTGCCGGAAAATTCGTTGTCGGCTAAGTTCCACTCGTTTAGCTTCTTCCATGACTTGATCTTAGGAGATAACTCCCCAGTAAACCGGTTCCCGTGAAGATCAAGAGTCCCTAACTCCACGAGATTCATCAAGCTATCAGGCAACGAGCCACTAAGCTTGTTGCCGCTCGCCGACAACTGATTAAGCTTGTCCAAAGACCCGATCTCCTCCGGCAAAGAACCGGCGAACTCGTTGTTGGTCAGAACCAACATCGAGAGATTCGACGCGCCTCCGATAGTGTTCGAAATCTCGCCGGAGAACGAGTTGTTGATGAGCTCAAGCAAGGAAACATGCGGCAGCCCCCAGAAACCGGCGGGAACTTGACCGGAAAACCGGTTATACGCTAACCGGACACGCGTCAAGCTCTTACAATCCCCGAGACTCTCCGGTAAAACCCCGGAGAAGGAGTTGTTTATCACCAGCAGCTCCTCTAGCTCCCCTTTCGTGCACAGACTCGCCGGTAACTCGCCGGAGAACTCATTTTCCGACACGTCTATCCGATTCAGCGGCGAGTTAACGCCGAGGTCTCGTGGTAATGCCCCGGTGAGGCGGTTTCCGAATATTCTTAGGTCGTACAAGTTGGGAGATAACGCTATGCTCTCCGGAACGCCTTCGAAATCGTTCTCGTAGAGAATCAAACTCTCCAACGGTACGCGGCAGAGCTCGTCCGGTATAGTCCCGGTTAACCGGTTCATCGACGCGTCGAGAAGTCGCAAGGATTTTAAATTCCCGAGCTCAACCGGGATAGCTCCGGTTAACGAGTTGTTATAAAGCTCAATCTGGACAACGCTGGCTAACCCGCCGAGGGAGCGAGGGATGGGGCCCACGAGGTTGTTGAGGGCAAGGTCTAGATTAACGAGTTTACTGAGTCGACCCAGCGAGTCAGGGATCTCCCCGATTAGATGACACTCCGTGAGCCACAAGACTTGGAGGTTCGTTAAGTTTCCGAGCTCCGGCGGGATCCGACCCGGGGAAAACGGGTTGTAGGATAGGTTCAGCATCTTCAGGGAGGTGACGTTACCGAGAAACGGCGGGATCGTTCCGTCTAAGAGGTTGCTGATGAGAGAAAGAACCTCGAGGTTCTCGAATTTGCCGAAACTCGCCGGAATGTCGCCGGAGAAGTTGTTTCCGGACAAATCAAGGGAGGTTAAGGAGGGGAGGTCGGCGAGGGTGTGGGGGATCTCTCCGGTGAAGAGACACTGGGAGAGGTCGAGAGTTTCGAGGCTCTTGCAAGCTCCGATGTCGAGGGGGAGCTCTGAGCTGATGGAGTTGTTGGAGAAGGAGAGATGCGATAGGTTGGAGAGACGGCAGATGACGGAAGGGAAAGGGCCGGCGAGGTTGGCGTTGGAGAGGTCGACGGAAGTGACGGAGGAGGAGGAGGAGTTTTTATTGTCGCAAGAGACGCCGTGCCACCGACAAGGCGAAGCGTCGTGGGAGTTCCACGTGGAGAGAGAGGAGTCTGGGTCGTCGAGAGAGAGCTTGACTTGCTGGAGGATGAGGCCTTCTTGGTTTAGAGAGAAGACGGAGGGGAAAAGGAGGAAGAGGAAGAGAAGATGCATCTTTAAACGGCCGGTCTCAACGACGGCGATGAGAGAGAAAAAGATAGCAGAGAGAGAGAGTGAGATGAGACTTGAAGAGTGTGTTGAAGGATGAGAATAATAAAGAAGAGAGTCTGTCTGAAAAGCGTTGACCGGGGAAACAGCTGAGTTATCGACTTATCGTGAATCTGACTGTGAATGCTAAAAATTACTATTGTTTTCTAGTATCATTGAATTATCTTTTAATTCGTTTGCAAATAATTATTAATATTAATATATATGTCTAGTTTTCAACGTAGATTATAATTATTGCTTGTTTATCTGTTTTAAGATTTGTTACTGATCATAAAAGAGAATGTTTTTATTTTCATTTGCTAACTACCTAAATAGAATAGAATGTTACAAATAACGATCTAATAGTCTATGGGAACATCCATCATTTGTAATCTTAACATTTACACTAAAATAACATTCATTATATGTACTGTATTTTCCAAGATTAATTATTGTTAGTTTGATACGCAAGAAACAGTAGCGGCCCTAACTACAAGTCATACAAGCATATGCTTCCAGCCAATTTTAAAATATATAAATTATCAGCCATTTTTTATGAAAGTTTTATTTAATGTTATCTAGTAAAACCAATGATATTTTTTTTGGCTTGCGGTCTATTATATTTCACGGCAATTCAGGGTCGGACCTGGCAAGAAACGATCAATTTCGTCTGATTAAACTAGATATTAACGTTTTATAAATACTTCTATATTTATAAATCAGGTTATTTATGAAATACTTTCTCAGTATACAAAATATTGATGTATTAATTTTTGTTTTGTATTTGAAAAATTGAGGTTTTAGATAAGGTTCATGCATTTTTTATGAAAAATAAAACATAAGTCTAAAATATGAATAGTATAATTTTATTAGGAAGCAAAAAATAAATTAAACAAAACTAAAAATTAATACATAAAAATATATATTTAATTTTTATTAATATGTGTGTAATTTAGGACATTGAATCAGAGAATGTTGTGATAAATAAAAATAAATATTTAATTTTTATTAATATGTGTGTAATTTTAAAACATCAATATTTAAAATACGGATGAAGTGATATGTTAAAGAAGTTTGTTATTTTTGCAAGAGGAAAGATAGCAGGAATTGTACAAATATTATGGTTTCCGCATTAAGAAAAACAACCCTAGAATATTATTAGAGAAAACGGTTGGGTAATGGTGTTGGTTGGCTCTTCTTTGAAAGAAAACCTGAAAAAAATCATTCATTATAGAGATAGAAGATACATTCATTTTGTTATTGCATTCATTGAATATATGTGTTCGAATCCTTAACTTGTTTAGGGAGTATTCATTGAATATACATGTGTTTATTGCAAGCGAAAACTTTTAAACTATTAATTTTAGGAAGAGCACTAAAACTAAAATTCAGCCAAGACATGTTTTAAATTTTCTAGGCTTTCCTAAATTTAAAAGCAACCAAATCATTGCTAAGTATTTAGTATACCTACTCATTTAAATCTTTGCAGTAAAATTTATTATAGATATTAAATGGTTCAATTTTCCCAGCAAAGAGATCCACAAATAATAAATGTGATAAATGAGAGTTGTCTCTTGTATCATGTACCTATGTTATTAATGAATACTCGTTCCGTTCCTGAATGTAAAATACTTAGAAGAAAATTTATGTTTCAATATATAAAATGTTTTCATATTTCTAGGTAATTTTAATTTTATCAAAATATATGTAACTGATCGAATTTAATAATTTTATTTTGTAATTGATTGAATAGTTTTAATTTATAGTTTTAATAATACTTTTTAGGTAAAAAATAATATCTTAATAAACATGTTTTATCTAGAACATTTTATATTTATGAACGGAGAGAATAATGATTCATTAATAATTGATTTATGAACAAGAAAACATGAAATAAGTTCATTCACAGCTGAATATATAAAGAAAACAAAAAGAAGATGAGATTAAATGGTTGATAAGCGGACGGTTAATGATAGAACAAAACTTGGATTCACACTTATGGTGAACTCTTTAATTCAACTCATTTTTTGAGTCCACTCAAACTGCCACCTAGGATTGATAAGAAAAGGTATTAAAATTTTTTAAAAAAGAAAATTGCTAAAAAAAAAGGAAAACGTCTACTTACGTTAATGGTTAATGCCGTCGGCTTCTTCTCCTTCGTCACCTACAGAGAAGAACATCAATTTTTTAGAATCTAAGGTAGGTTGAGTTACGCTTTTTTATCCTCTTTCACATTAAGAACATCAATTATGTAGAATCTCCATTAAAAGTCCAATTCTTTCTATGTTTTCTAGGGTATTAAAACCTATCAGCACATTCAAAAGCTCACATATGTCGATGTATGTGATTTCACTTCCCTAAAGCCTCGTAAGAATATAACACTACATATTCCTCAACTTGCAAATTCTTTGGAACAACTTCAAAGTAGGACATTGCTTAGTCAGTGAATGCAAACCCCTACAGATATCAAAGAACATTAGCCGCCTAAACAACCGCAGATTCAAAACCACACATCTGTAGCTGTATGCATTGCATTGATTTCACTTCTCTAATGCCTTGTAAGAATACAACAAATTCATAACATCAACAGCTCGGCATTCGCGGAACCACGAAAGCCGATCCTTGACAATCTCTGCGACCTGGAAAAAAAAAAAGAAGAAGCAGATATCAGTGTGACTACATATGTAAGGTAGTAGTAGTAGTAGAGCATTGTATAGGAATGATTCTATCTACATATACCCTTGTAGGCTCTAGTTCACTAGTCACCACTGATTCACAGCTTATGTCTTTAGCTGGAAGTGAAGCCAGGAACCAAAAGGTAAAACAAAATCAATATGGCACTATTTAAAAAAAAAGTAAAACTAACTACTAATCTTCAAGATAAGGATTCTTACGTTGGGAGTGTGTTGACAGAAGTAGCTCTTTTCATGAACCAGGTGTGACACTTGCTTCTGCAACCTATATCATTCTCTTCCATCAAGAGCTTGTTCATTGCCGTCAACTTCATATTCACATCTTGAAGCCCCTTTCCTTTGTTTCTCTCTGCATCTGAAGTTTAGAAAATATTTGATAAAAAAATCCCTAAAACTGCAACATGACTTGATTTAATCAGAAGTAGCTCTTTTCATAAACAATGTTTTAGAAGGCAACATGACTTGATTTAGTTACGAGAAAGAGAAATCGATATTGGATTTGAAAGCATAGAATTGGAGATTCTTTTTTTTTGGTCGAATGAATTGGAGATTCAAACTTGACAAACAAAATCATATATCTGTGGGCAATGAAGAAGAACTAGCAGATGGAGACCACGTTCTTTGTTCTTTTTTTTTAACAAGGAGATCATGTTCTATTACTTCTTTAACGGCGACTTCTTCCTTTTTTTTTATTTAGCTATTTTTTTTTTTTAATTTTAATATATTTTTTTATTAATCCTATGTGACAGTTTGATTGGTATCTTGGTGAGGTGAATCAGAGAGTTCACCAATGAGGTGTTGAATCCAACTTTCGTTCTTAATGATATATGGAAATGTGGGATAGTATTTGGTTTGTGTAATTATTAAATAACACTGCATGCCAATCTCAATACGTACTCCAAATTGTCTTTTCTTTTGTCGCATCTCCAGTTTTGTTTTGTTCTAAACGTAATAGCACCAAGATTCTCGAGCAGTCTCTTATCATTTAAATATAGAAAAAATTACAAAAGTACGAAAGAGAAACATAATAAAGGAGAAAAAGAAGGAAGACGCTTCTTTAAGAAGAGCTGTTCGTAGATTGGGAAGAAACGGTGGAGACAGATGTTAATTTGTCAATGGTTGCAAATCTTTTATTTAACATATAATTATTTTCTTTATTTATATTATTATTATAATTTGTTAAATACCTTATGAGAATTTTGTCCGCTGCAGTTGCTCTAATAATGTTATGTTTTCTAACGCAGGCCCTACAAAAGATAACATATCATTTTATCCCACGTCTAAAGAAAATTGAAAACTTTAACCACCATCCCTAACTCGCTGATTTTAACCGAAATGGATTATCTAACCACCTAATTATACATATAAAAACATTATGTAAGTTAGATCGCGTGTCTTCATATATCATGCTTTGGAAATTTTCTAAGTGGTATTATCTGTTTTTAGCCAAAACAATATAATATTTTGTTTTACCTTACTCTCAACAAACAAATTCCTTTTCAAAAAAAAAAAAAAAAAAAAAAAAACAAACAAGAAGAAAATCGATGGAAAACGAAAATGTAATTGACCGGACATAAACATTAGCAATTATTGTAGTCAGTCAGCTTACTGTTGTTCTAAATTACAAAATTAATTATAAGATTAGGTTTTAAGGGTATGGCGCTCTGGCTCTCTTCCTCCACAGAGAAAGTTGTCGGATAGCAGCGATTCCTATTGCTACTCTATGGTCTTTTCGTCAAAAAGTGAGTCAGAGGAACTCCTCAAAACTGAGCCATTGTAAACTAGAGACTGTTGTCATTTTTGAACTTACATTAACTATAAATAGATCAAGCACAAAGGTTTGAAATGTTTTTTTTCTTGTAAAATACTCCGTATAAGCTTATAAAATAATTAATTATCTACAAATTGATTAGGAAAGTTTACTTAAATATACAATATTTTAAGACAATTGACTAGAACCATACATTTTTTTTTACTGACGTTTTTTAAATACCAAGCGTGCATTTTTTTACGTTATGAGAAAAAAAATATTTACAAGAATGTCATTACTTTTTAATGCCACGTAATCAAAAACCCGGCGCCACGTAGAAATTCAGTTATGTATTTTCATTAAGTCGGTCGTAAAGAGCTATATACGTCGTTACAGCTGAGTTATTGCTACGTTGCGGCTGAAGTAAACAACGCGGCTAACTTAAGAGAAAACGGCTGACTTAAGAACATAGAACAGCCGTTAGTTACGACTGATTTACAGAAATCTGGCTGATTTATGGGATAACGGCTGACTTACGTACACAAGTTACAGATGACTTATACATCGGCGGTTTGATTTCGGTAAAATTTGGCTGAGTTGTAGTTAAGTCACGGCTGAGTTATGTTTCCACGGCTGAGTTAATGAACATCGACTGGCTGAGTTATTGAATTTACGGCTGACTTATGAGATGTTGTTACGACTGAGTTATATTTAATCAGCCGTCATTGGATGGATTAATAGTAAACTCAGCTTATTTACGGCTGACTTATTAGCGAAAGATTAATTACTAGAATATCATTTGTTTGACGGCTGATTTATTTGACAATATGGCTGACTTAAGATTTTTCATCCTAATTACGGCTGATTTATTAGCGAAAGATTAATTACTAGAATATCATTTGTTTGACGGCTGATTTATTTGACAATATGGCTGACTTAAGATTTTTCATCCTAATTACGGCTGATTTATTAGCGAAAGATTAATTACTGAAATAGTATCCACGTTTCGGGTGACTTACATTGTACATGATGGATGATTTATTTAGGCTGAGTTATATATTCGTTTGGCGGCTGACTAACCGATTTTCTATGTCATCCGTCATGTCATCAATTCGGATTTGTCATGTCATCACTAATGTTACAACAATAAAATAAGGGTCTATGTTATTCTTCATTCTTCATCTTCTTTATCTATCTTCTTCAACTTATTATTTATCTTTCTCTAAGATCTTATGGTTCTGGTAATTATTGTTTCCGCAATTGGGTCTGAAAACATAGATTTTTTAAAACTGAAAATCTGAGACAGATCTACTACAGTCGTCGTCGTTTTCGATGATGATCGGTTAAAGAAGATGCTTCCTCTCCTCCAGTTTCATGTATGGCGGTCCTATATCCTGCTGCTCCCTCTCTCATTGGATTCGTCGTCTTGCAGAAGAAAAAAGACTCAAAGAAAGAGATGAATAAGCTAAGTCCCGTAAATTGTAAGAAAATAAGAGAGTTGAACAAAAAAAAAAAAAGAAAATGAGAGAAGACGAAGAAGATGATGAATTTGAAAGCTGAGTTTATATGTTTGATGATTCAGATGGTGCGTCATCTAAATATGATAACTTTAGTTCATACATTAAGTCTCCAATACATACGTTATGGCTGAATTATCCTTACGTTACGGCTGAGTTATGCATATGTTACGGCTGAGTTTATAGTTTTTATAACTTTATAGTTTTAGGGTTTGAAGTTAAAATTTAAGAAAAGATTAAAGTTTTAATATTGTTTTCAAATGATTAACTTTATAATTTGTATAACTTTATAATTCTATAGTTTAGGGTTTGAGGTTCAAATTTAAGAAAATATTAAAGTTTTAATATTGTGTTCAGAGTTGAAGGAATGAGTTTGTTCCCGTCCAAAATATTTTGTTCCCGTCCAAAATACGAAACGTCGCGAAAAAAATTACACTTGACGGATGACTTATATGAACACTACGGCTGACTTATACCATTCAGATACGTTACGACTGAGTTATGCATACGTTACGGCTGAGTTATAATCAAATTATGGGTG
>NC_027750.1:51813853-51823770 GCF_000695525.1 Brassica oleracea var. oleracea | reverse complement strand
TCGATAACAAAAGACGAAGAAAATACAGAAAAGCTTTTGATTGATTTCGGATTAAACCTTATGAAAGGCTGTCTACGTACCCCTTTCGAGGATCAAGCCGAACGTAGTTCAAGAGTGAACCAAGAGATCAAACTGCTTGTGCGCGTTCGTCTGGTAATCGGGTGCCAGTCATGGAAACAGAGCATGCCGAGAATAATGCCTCAAAGTTTCTAAGTGCCGAGAGTTCTTTGTCTAAAAAGTTGTCCTCTGTGCCTCTCGCCTAGGACTCCTTATATACTTGCTCCTAGGTCGGTTTACGTTTTTTTCTCTTTTGCCCTTAAGCCGTCATAACTTAAAAATGGAGATATTCTGTTTTTCCCGATCTTTCTAATTATCTTCGAATACTTCATATTTATCCGCAGAAACTAGACATTTATCTTTCCTTGCGAACCAAGCATAAATTATGGGCTTTTGGTTAAGAAATCGTAAGTGGGTTTCGAGTCACGTCCTAGGTCTCTTTGGGCCGTTGTTTGACTCGAAACGTTTATGACGACTTCTTTCGATAAAAACGAAACGAAAAATAAATCTTAGAAAAAGATCTATTTTTACGAAGAATCTTGCGGAGAAAACACATTAACGAAAAATCGGAGAAAGACGCGAACAGGGTTGCCGCGTAGCAACCAGCGCAAAAGCTGGTCGCTACGTAACGACCGAGCTCTCACCAAAGCTCGGCCGCTACGTAGCGACCGAGCTTCGGGGAGAGCTCGGTCGCTACGTAGCGACCGAGCTTCAGTGAGATCTCGGTCGCTACGTAGCGGCCGAGCTTTGGTGAGAGCTCGGTCGCTACGTAGCGGCCGAGCTTTGGTGAGAGCTCGGTCGCTACGTAGCGACCGGGCACGCTACGTAGCGACCGGGCTTTGGTGAGAGCTCGGTCGCTACGTAGCGACCAGCTTTTGCGCTGGTTGCTACGCGGCAACCCTGTTCGCGTCTTTCTCCGATTTTTCGTTAATGTGTTTTCTCCGCAAGATTCTTCGTAAAAATAGATCTTTTTCTAAGATTTATTTTTCGTAAAAACATTCATGCCGATTTTTACGGACTTTCAGACATTGATTCCGTCGTGACCGATTTTGACCCCAACAACGGATGAGTTATAGGACGGCTGGCTTATACCATTCAGATACGTTACGGTTGAGTTATGCTTACTTTACAACTGAGTTATGCATACGTTACAACTAAAGTTATAATCAAATTACGGCTGAGTTATGCATATGTTACGACTGAGTTTATAATTTTTATAACTTCATAGTTCTATAGTTTTGGGTTTGAGGTTCAAATTTAAGAAAAGATTGACGTTTTAATATTGTGTTCAAAAGATAAAGTTTATAATTTTTATAATTTTATAGTTCTATAGTTTAGGGTTTGAGGTTTAAATTTTAAAAAATATTCAAGTTTTAATATTGTGTTCATGGTTGAAGGAATGATTTTTTCCCGCCCAAAATAGTTTTTTTACCGTCCAAAATACGAAACGTCACGAAACATATTACACTTAACGGCTGAGTTATAGGAACGTTACATCTGGCTTATACCATTCAGATACGTTACGGCTGAATTATTGTCTTCCATATCACGAGAGCCAAGAGGTCATTATTGTCTTCTTCCTTCTCCACCGCAGTCTCGTTACCACGAGAGCTCCGACGTCTTCAAGTCACACAACGGTTTTGTTATCTCCTCCACCAGCAAGATCATCTACCTTATCCACCTTTTAGTAATAAGAACAAATTCAAAACACAGAGAAAGAGCGAGAGATATTGAAAGAGAGAGAGGTGACCAGTGTGGTGACAAGCGGTGGTAGTGGCGACTACGGTGAAGATGGAGACCGGCAAAAATGGATCTGAGAAACAGAAACAAGGACGACGTCGGCAAGTATAGATGGCGACGAGCTCAATATCTGTGACGACGGCGAAGACCAATCTTCTTCGACAGTTTTTCTTTTTCTCCGACAATCTTCTTTTCTTCTTTGACGTTTCTTCTTCTCTCACTTCTAAGATTTACAAACCAAATATACTAAGGCATAAGAAATGAATGATAATGTATGATTCTCTCTTGTTTACAAGACATAAAGTGAGAGAGATGAAGAAGATCTGAAACTGTAAAGAATTCCCGAAAGAAAGAGAAGAGGAGAAGGAGACATCAAATAGAAGAGAGAAAGTGAAGAAAAAAATGCATTTTAAACCATTAGATCAAAACTAATCAATGGTCAAGAATTGTAATCCTTGTACTAAAAAATCTAACCAATGAGAAAGAAGTTAGAAGATAACCACTAGATGAATTTGTAGCACTTACATTAAAACAATCAATGGTTAATGTTTTAATTTTGATGGTTAAAATTATATTTTATATTAAAGTGTATTTTTGATAAAGCTTTAAATTTTAAAACTTGGATTTTATGATTATATGTTGATTTTTTTTATGTATGGTTTAAATATGAAGTTTAAAGTTTAGGGTATATAACTGAGTGAGTTTTGGGTTTGGTATATAGTGTTTTGGGTTTCGATTTAATATTTAAGATTATATTTTTAAATAACAAAAATATTAGAGTTTTAACATTTGTAGTTAGAATTTATGGTAGATGATTAATTAATTTTTTAAAAAAGTTTGAAGTTTAATGTTGTATGGTATAGGTCAAAGTATGTAGTTCATGGTTTAGGGTTAAAGGTTCGAAATAGATATGGTTTGAGATAATGTTTTGAAAATATTTAACTTTATAATTTTATATTTAATATTTGTTGTTTTAATTTTAAAACATTATAAAATATTATAATATTATATTGAAAATATTGAACCCTTAGACTAAAATCAATCAATGGTCATGAAAAAAGCAATATAATTTGTAATTTTAGTTCTTTCAATTTGTCTAAAAATTTCTTAAATTTAAAAAATGTAGTTACGGGTTTAAATCAAAATTTAAAATGAAACTTTAAATTAAAATTTTTTTTAAATGATTAAAATTTGAGTTTAATTCTAAACTATAAACGTAAACTTTAAAGCTAAACCTTAAACTTTAAATAATATTAAAAATATTGGATTTAATGTTCAAAGATAAACTTTAAATTTTTATAACTTTATAATTATATAGTTTATGATTTGAGGTTTATATTTAAGAAAATAATAAAGTTAGAGTCTTGCAAGTCAGAATTGTATAAGTGATTGTAAGAGAACATATATCTCAAGATCAAGTTAAAGTCTCAACTCGAAGTTTAAGAAACTATACACATTCAGTTGATTTATATTCACTTGGTATTGATAAGATGATCTTCAATATAACTTATTAAAGTACTTGAATTCAGTTTTCCGATTTTAGGGTATGTTTGAGGTATGACTGAGTTATGTAAACGACACGGCTGTGATATATAAATGACACGGCTGAGTAGTGTAAACAGAGCATAAATCAAACACACAATACATGGGTGAGTTATGTTTTTTACATAGAAAGCCAAAAATACAGGTTTTCTGCACCGTTCCGGTATTCGTCCATGTATCCATGCTTCAATGAACTCCTTTGTGTCGTCTCTGCTGAATCCGTCACTTCTTTTCATCTCCTTCATTTTTTTTTCAATTTTCTCTTTCACTCAGATCTGAAAAAAAAATTAGATTATCCAAATATGGGTATGAAATCACAAACACACTTAATTAAATACATCCCACAATTGTCGATCTGGGTGTTTTTTGAAATGTATTTGTCTTTTCTCCTCGGAATGCACACTTCTCATAGCTAGGTTTTTGGAGATTGGCGGAAAGTAACTCAGCCACAACTGCATATATAAACCAGCCGTAAAAGAAAAGTAACTCAGCCACAACATAAATTAAAACTCAGCCACAAACTCGAAAAACGCAGCAGAGAAGATGATTTCGGACGATTACAGTAAAAAATATTTCGTAAAAACGATTGGAGACGACGATTTCGGGGAAGACGATATCGGAGAAGACAAGACAGAGAGTTAGTTCGAGGAAAACGGAGTAAACACAATATCGATGACGATTTCAGGGAAGAGACGGTTAGGGTCCCTTTAGTTCTTCGACGAAGTTGTGCTGTGTTGTTGTGTTTTTTTTTCAACGTTATGTAATTAAAGAGATGGTTGATTGTTCTCTATTACTGATGTGGATACTTAATTAGTGATGTGGATTTAATGTTTAAAAATAATATTAATTAAAAAAAAAACTAACCAAAGGTCCTTATTGTCATTTACTAGGGGTATCCAAACATTCTAGTAATTTTTAAAAGATGTATAACATTCTAGTAATAAACCAAATTTTCTTATACATTCTAGTAATTTTCTCAATTGATTATTACTTAAATAACCAAATTAGTTCACTTCCGTCACATTTTCTTTTGGGTGAATTTGTTGAATAACCAACTTTGGCATCAAAGTTAAGTGAGTGACATTGATTTTGACGTAATGTAATAGGTATCATTTATGCCAATTATTATTCGGTTATGCCCCTTCTTCCTGTAATCATCCGGTAATATTGTATTTTTAGATATGACTTTGTCAAAATAACATAGGGTGAAGATTAAATTAAGACTACTTTATTTGATAGAAACACATGCAGCTACGTACCAATTTAATCCACCCAAGAAATTTTTATTGCTGGTCAATAATGAATCACTATTATTTACAAACACATCACGTAAAAGAACTCATGTCACAAATTTATTTACAACATATTTATTTACTATATGCAGTAGAATGAGTGGATATAAACATAAATTAAAAAAAAATAAAAAGTGTATAAACCCTAAACCCAAATATAAACACAAAACCTAAATTTCCAAATACTAAACATTAAACTCTAATCACTAAATCATAACTCAAATATAAACCATAAACCCAAATATAAACACAAATCCCAAATAGAATGGAACAAAATAAATAACATAGTACATATTGGTGAAACTATAAATGTCTATGATTGCATGAAGAAGTTAATGCTGACCATACTCCCTCACCTTCTAAATACTAAACCCTAAATTCTAGTCACTAAACACTAATCCAAATATACCCTAAACCCTAAACCTAAATAAATAGATTAAGCTAAACCTTAATCAAGGAAGTATAAACCCAAATAGAATGTATATAATATGGTTTAATTTACTTAGTAAATCTAAACCCTAGGTAGGAACCTATAAACCCAAATACAATCTATGAATTGTTTTCCAATATTAAACACTTGAAAGCATATTTACTTGGTTAGCATGTTGCATATCTTATATTCCATATAGTCTAAATAGTATAGTAATCGAATGTTTCAAATAATCAAATTTGTCCAACACTTGAAAAATGAATTTCATATTACAATCAATCACACAAAATGACAAAAAAAACCTATCAAATTTAAAAACATGACATATTATTACATTTTTAAGGAGTAGTATAAAAATATGTCTCAAATAGTATGGTAACCGTACATAGGTAGCTATACTTAAGAATATATACTGTACTATTCATTTCACCAAATATAGTATAGACGGCGAGTTCATCTTCTTCAATTCTTTTTTTTTAAGACATGCTGATACACATGCATTTTGTTCACCATCATTATTCTTCACCACCATATATAGATCGTCTTCATCTCTTCTTTTTTTCCCGACACGATGATGTTTTTACCGACTCTAAACCCTAAATCCTAAACCTAAATAAATAGATTAAGCTAAACCCTAATCAAGGAAGTATAAACTCAAATAGAATGTATATAATATGGTTTACTATACCCAAACTTTTACTTAGTAAATCTAAACCCTAAGCATGTACCTATAAACCCAAATACAATCTATAAATTGTTTTCTAATATTAAACACTTGAAAGCACATTTACTTGGTTAGTATGTTGCATATCTTATATTCCATATAGTCTAAATATTATAGTAAACGAATGTTCCAAATAATCAAATTTGCCCAACACTCGAAAAATGAATTTCATATTACAACCAATCACACAAAATGATAAAGAAGAGACCTATCAAATTTAAAAACATGACATATTATTACATTTTTAAGGAGTAGTATAGAAATATGTCTCAAATAGTATGGTAACCGTAGATAGGTAGCTATACATAAGAGTATATACTATACTATTCATTTGACCAAATATAGTATAGACGACGACGAGTTCATCTTTTTCAATTCTTTTTTTTTAAGACAGGCTGATACACATGCATTTCGTTCACCATCATTATTCTTCACCACCATATATAGATCGTCTTCATCTCTTCTTTTTTTCCCGACACGATGATGTTTTTACCGACTCTAAACCCTAAATCCTAAACCTAAATAAATAGATTAAGCTAAACCCTAATCAAACAAAAGCATGATTGTGAGAATCAATTGATTTAAGAAAAAAAAAGAAAAAAAAAATGAAAGAGTTGTTGTGTGTGCTTACCGTCTACGCTTTCATCGTTGTTTGTTCTTAACAACTGGATCTTTAAAACAAAAACAGAAACGAAAACATAGTATGAAAACAAAAGCATGATTGTGAGAATCAATTATTTTTTTAAAAAAAAAAAAATGGAAGAATTGTTGTGTGTGATATGACTTTATCGTTGTCTTTTCTTTAGAATAATTGATTGTTCTTTTGGTGAAGTATTGAAAGAGAAGAATTATGTGACAGAAGAAAATGTATGATTTTGTTGATAATCTGAAGAAGAAAGAGAGACAGTGGAAAGAGATGGTAGAGTAGAGACGTAGCGGTAGAGGTGATGGATTAGAGGATGAGACTAAAAATTTTTTATATATTTTTTAATTATTTTTGTTAGTAGGTTTCACCGGTTGGTTGAAAAAGGTAATATGGCAATAATCTATAATATGTACAGTATATACTGAAAAAATAAGACTTTTAGACAGCGAGTGAATTATAATTTGTTTGATGGACGACATAATTCATGTTTTTTTTGGGTAGGTGAAAATGGAGAGAAATAAAATAATTAAAGAAACGCAGAAAAGAGTGTATTCCCGAGACAGAGCCAAAGTTGGAAACATCGCGTCGGTGTCTTGTCATTCATTCATAGGGGCTGCTGAAACCAAAGAAAGAAACGGCATGCAATCTCGATGTATGTTTCTCTTTCTAGTACCAAAGCAAAACACTAGAGTCAGCTAATGTAGCTGTTTTCCTCTTTATGTATTTTTTTCGTAACAAAGTCTTATGTTTTGTTTTCGTTTCTTTTCATTTTATCTAAGGAGCATTTGAGTCATAATTAAATTGTAACATAAAGTATGGGTTGTAGTTGTACTATACCTAAGAAGTTATACACAATACAGTAGATACAACAAACAATTTTCTATACAAAGTGTATATACCGTATAGATATAGTTTACATATAAATACATATACTTCTATATGCTATACGGTATGTTGTCGACACACTAATGTAGCAGTATACAACCTATTCTAAAACATTACTCACTTAATTCCATTTTGGTGATAATAACTTGGCATTGTATCGTGTGTATCATTGTATGGATCACGTAGGAAAGCATTATGAATTTGTAACCGTTAGGGAACGGTTATTAGGAGTGGTTGTTGGACACCCTTCATTATATGGACTCATTCTTCTATATGTTATGACTTATATAAAATTTCACGCTTCTGGTAACTGCTCTGAACTGTTTTATTTCCTTGTGACTTGAATAGCATAATGGTAAGAAAAGACGAGGGTGCTACAGATTTATAAAACAGATAAATAAGTTGAAGAATTTATATTAGGAAGTTCACATCAATGTTAGTGTTGTTGAAATAAGAAAAAATGTTAGTGTTGTTGTCTTGAGTAGATAGATATAAAAGATAGATGTTCATTTACTATAATACTAGATTAAGATCCGCACCTTGCGCGGGATAAAAATTATATATATAAATTATTTTATGTATTATATGTTCTTACATATTAGGAAATAATAAATATATATTGAATAATTAAAAATCAGTAACTATTACATATATAATTAAATTGGTGCGAACGTATAAATCAATTTTATTAATCCAAACAATTTTATAAAATTTTTTTATAGGATATGTAATTAAATTTAAATGATATTAACATACATAGTATATTTTTAATATTAATGTCTATTTTTTTTTAAATGATGCTTTCTACTCATATGTTTTTTTGATCATGTGTATCTTTAATAGCAAAAACTTTAAATTACTGATAACAAAATTTTTATTGTGGGATTAATAATTTTAGTAATTGATAATTTAAAAAAATTTATCAATGTTAGTTCAAAACTTTTATCAAAAAAAATTATTCAAAGGCCACTGTCTAAACCATACATAGACATTGATTGGTAAAGTGTTAGCATTAGCAGTAGTAGTATGCTATAGAACCAGTATGCTCCAGGAATTGTATTCTTTTGCTAAACTGTTTAATAGGAAGATTGGTATAGTAGTATGAGTATGCTATTTAAAATTATTATAAAAGTAGTATAATATATAATATATTTATTTTTAATAAAAATATTTCTAATATATATATATATATATATAAATATAGTAACATATAAAATGAAAAATATATATAATTAATTTATTTTATTTAATCATTTAAAAATTATGTTTATATCGAAAAATATTATTTTAAAATAAATTTTATAGTTAAAATATATATTTTAAAAAATAATATTTCACATTTAAAATAATTTAAATTATATAAAATAAAATTATATGAATTAAATTTTATATTTTAAATGTGAAAAATTACTTTTTTTAAAAAAATATTTTTATTGTAAATTAATTTAAGAATCAAAATTTTATTTTCTGGATAGAAAAATATTTTTATGATATTATTAAATAAAATAAATTAATTAATTATATATTTTCCTTAATTTTATAAATTATATATGTAAATGCTCTCATAAAAGCTTTATATGAAAGCATTGACCATAGAGCATTTGGAGAGCATTAGCATTTAGTAAATGTTTCTCTAAATGTCTTTCTAACAATTGTTGATTGGATAATGTAGAATATAATGATAATGTTAAGGGCAAATCTCCAAAATAGCACATTTCTAAGTTTATATCACAAAAATAGCACTCAAAAACTAAAATGACCAAAATAGCACCTTTCTAAGTTTATCCTTTGAAAATTTTAATTTTTTTATTTTTCAAAATTTGAAATCTTATCCCCAAAACCTCATTTCTCAACTCTAAACCCTAAACCCTAAACTCTAAACCCTAAACCCTAAAATCTAAACCCTAAACCTTAAACACTAAACCATAAACCTTAAATCCTAAATCCTAAACCCCACCCTTTAACTCTAAACCCTAAGTTTGTGACTTTTGATAAAACATTAAGTGCTATTTTTGTGACTTTTGATCTTGAGTGCTAGTTTGAGAACATAAACTTGATTTAATGCTATTTTTGTCTTTTTTTCTAATGTTAATGTTCTACCAATCAAAGCGATAATTACGTAAAACAAACAGCGCATATTTTTGTTAATAATCAAACCAAACATCACGACTAAACCAAACCATTTTTACCACTTTACCAAACAACGGAAATACAACCATAAGAAAAATTTTACATGTATCGTATCGTTTAAATTCAAAAATTCACTTTACCATAAAAAAAATGTTTACACGTATCGTTTAAATTCCTATATTTGTAAAAAACATCTTTTTACATCACGACTAAACCAAAAAATATTAAAATATATCGTGATTAACAAATCACCTCAATTCTATTTAACTATTTAACCAAACATTACGTCTAACCCGTCATTAACAACTTTTCCACACAACCACAATTCAATTATTTGGTCCTCCGTCTTTTATGACTTAAAGTATACCATAAATACTAAGTGTTTTCCTGCACCATGTGCAGTAATAAATTTTTTAAAATTTAAATTATATTTAAAATAAAATTTATTAATATTATATATTTTATTATTTT
>NC_027750.1:51806474-51813533 GCF_000695525.1 Brassica oleracea var. oleracea | reverse complement strand
TTACAATAAATTTTGATAATTTATTAAAAAATATTAATATAAATTATTTTAATTGATATAAAATAATAATTTTATATATACAACAAATATTTCATATATTTTATTTTAAAATATCTACAGCCTACAGCTTACAGCTACAACAAATTTAACTACAGCAAAAGTCTCTGCAGAAAAAGTCTACAGTAACAACTTTACAGATACAACCGATTTATCTACAGCTAATCATCTACAGCTAAATTTTTAAAGCCACAGTCGAACCAATCATCACCATAGTCTAGGGGATTTTATTGAAAAGGGACTATACCAAATTATATTATGCATGTTAAAATATTTTGAAATAAATTCTCATAAACCAAACCGTAACTATAATTTGGTTAGTATACCCATAATTCTTAGACTAATTTATGGTTAGTTTTTTATTGAACTATTTTTTGATTTAGAAGATTTAAGCAAAACAAGATTTCCTAAAAAAAAATATAACAACCATTTAAATTACATATATTAAATACACTTTATTTGTAATCATTTGAAAATAAACGAACATTAACTATTTTACCAAAATATTCCTAAAAAGTCAACAATCACTTATTATGGTAAATATTGTGAGCATATCCAATAGGATTTATATAGAAACATAATATTACATTATGCTTATTTCTTAAGCTTGCATCCCATATATAGCATAAATGTCTTATGTAAATCATTACTTATTTCAAAACTCAATATATTAGGATATAAGTATAATATAAAAGGGTGGGGTTTAGGATTTAGGGTTTAGGGTTTAGGGTTTAGAGTTTTGAATTTTGTCATAACAAAAATTTTAAACCATGGATCGCAAAATTTGAATGTGAGACTTTTAACAGTTTTAGTAATTTATAGTCATTTTTTAAAATTCAAAATATAAAATATACAGAAAAATCTAAATTTTTATAATATGGTTATTGTGTTTTTTTAAAAGTTATTTTAATAGTTTTAAATTAAACAAATTTGATAAAAGATACATTTTTTTATCAGATCTTTATTATTCAAAATCATTAATTGTCATATATACTTTATCCACATTAGGCAATTCCGTAATTTTTATTTAAGGAAATAATAAATGACATTAATAATGAATTTATGGTTAGTTTAATAAAAAAATTATTATATAATTAGATGGACCAACCTATTTCTCTAGTAATTCTAAGAATCATCGTAATGATGACATGTGGGTACAAAAAGAAGTTGTAATGTTTCACAAATAATATATAGGGGATGTTCAATACATTGAGCTGGAAGATATTATAATATATTTTTTAAGCCAATTTATTGTTTTTATAGTGCATGGGTTCTAATAATAGTGTGATTGGTTCGCTTTGGTTAACCAAAGTTAAAATTTAATCTACTTCATAGAGACGTAAGTAGCATAGAGTTGTCTTTCATCTCTTCCAAGTTAATGAATTGTGACTTGAATTTATAATAACAAGGGAGCTGCAACAATAGACATGAATCACATGATTTATGAAAGCATTATATATGTAAAATACATTATGATAGATATAGAACGAAAATGGCTCATTTTCACTGTTATTTAATGTATCTAAGGCACATTAATAGATCCATGATTATCTTTCTTTTTCTTACATTAAATATTATTAGTCCAACGAAAACTTTACTCTACTATGTTTAATTATTCAGGAAAGTATTTCTTTTTGAATAATTCTCTCGGTTATTTTTAAGATTTTGTCACAAAAATAATATTCAATAAGAAAAATAACCAAAATATTTTCTTTTTATTTTGAAAATTTTAATTTTAATTTTTTATTTTTTAAAATTTGAAACCTTATCCTCAAAACTTCATCTTTTAACTCTAAATCTTAAGTCTAGATTAGTTAATCATAAGTATAAATATATTTTTACTCTATAATAAAACTGTTTTTTCTCATTTTTCTTATTGAATGTTATTTTTGTGACAAAAACTTAAAAATAACTATATTATAAAAAAGTTTCATTCTTTTCTTCCTCCACTTTTTTCTTTGCTTTTGGTGAATCTTCGAATAAGTTTTGTGTGGTTGTACCCAAAATTTTCTGAAGTATCCACTTGCCATAAGATCTGCGGGACCTGATAAGTATTATAAAGTTGCACTTTTGCAAAACTTTGATGGAGTATAAATGATAAATCATACACCTTCTAATTAATCATATACATCTCGAAGACTTACACCTACTCTTGTGTCACCTCGTCAATCCATATATATTCAAGTTGTTTGTTGGTTGGGAAACACCAACTCTATTGCGATATATCTTAAGTCTAGCTAGATCATTCTAGCCCGTATCTAGACAACTTCCCGGATAATTTTTCTGCCTCCCTAGCTAATCGCAAAGTATTTGTTGAGATCTTTCTCTTCTTTAGCCCTTAGCTAAAAACACAAGAGTTCGTCACCAGGTGTTCATCTCACTTCTCAAACTAGAAGAAAAAAACTATATCTCACAAGGACTTGTTGAACATCAGGATTCATTAGCTTCAACGACAGAAACTTAAGCCGTGGTACTGGTATTACAATCGTTTCCGTCTCTCTCTTTTCTCTGCTGTTACAGCTTTCATCTCAAGAGGATAAGATCATCCAATACAGCTATACTGGCTTTAAACACAACATTCATCAGCCACTGGTATGGTATGGCTAGTACACACGTGTACACAAAACATGCAACTAGAGAGAGAGAGACGTTTTTTTTTTTTTAACTCATAAGAGAGAGACGGTTATTACTCGTATTCTAAACCTGAATCGATTGAACATAGAAACTAGCTTTGAAGACTTGTCTATAACTTCAGTATTCGTATATAAATTGACATATGTAGGAAAAAAAAGAGGACTCGTTGATCTTAATTTTTTTTTTTTTGTTAAAGGGTTTTCGTTGATCTTAATTAATATCATCATATATCAAATTATAATGGAAGAATTCCCGCAAGATATTGAGACAGAGTTGATGAACCACTTAGGATTTCTCGTGATCTATATTAGTGTTTAATGGGTCCAATATTTAAATTGTGCAAACAACAGTAGTTGTGGGTTCTACGTGGGTAAAATATGTTATTTTCTAGGTTAGAATACGAAATTCGAGGAGCCGAAAATAAGAAAAGCGTCTAGAAGCCGGAAGAAAAGTCAGCAGTTCATTTTTTTCCAATTTATTTGGCCCATGTTTTGGTGATTGCAATCATAATTATTCCCTTAAGCTTCTTTTCTTTTGTAACCATAATGATTCCCTTAAGCTTAATCGCTCACTAAATTTTGATCCGCGCTTCGAAAGCGCGGATTTTTCGGATTATATTATAATACAAAATCATATTATATGAAAGAAGAGAATTTTTTTTAAAATTATATAATCTATGAATTAGTTTATTTGAGATTTTATATGTACACTCTTATATAACTTTTTCTTAGGCCTTGACATTTTATCCCGACCAAAAAAATAAACCGAAACCTACCTAAAAAGTATAGGTTTGGTTTGATTAATATATATTTAACATGACCTTACCTATTGCAAATATTTGATATAATGGAAGATGATAAAATAGATATAATTGACATGACCCTATGTGTTTTTTAGTATCGTTTATATCAAGTATCGTAGGAAGTTGGTTTAAACAAAAGGTTGAGTGAATTATTTGAAACATATGATATGATTTATATTAAATGTTGTATAGTCACGTGGTATATTGAAAGATAAATAAAAGGCTGAGTGAGTTAAAGTAGATTTTTAAATGTTAAGAACATTATTTGGTTGCTATATTTGGGGTTAGTTATAATATTTGGTTATAAGTAATATGTTAGATTAAAAATGAATAGGTGCAAACAATTTTTATAATTAGATTTTTTAGAATTTTTTTTTGTTTTAATAGTATTGATTTTAAGTAATCTTTAAGAATATATTGAGTTTGATTTCACATTGCACCTTCTCCCACTTTCCTATTCTCCTTTTGGTTAGCTGGGTAAAAAATATATACAATAAGGAAGAAGAAAGAAAGCCTTTTAACAACTATTTTTCTAAATGTTCAATGTACATTAATTGAAGTTTCTATATTAGTTCGATCTTTGCTCTTCTTTCGATGCATGTCATATGCTTACATGTGTATAGTATTAGTATATGTGTCTTGTGCAAATAGCAAATGTGTGTCGTATTGGATATAACAGTTTGGCAGAGATTGGGAGGATTTGGAATCGATTCATACAAATGTTCATCCTACAAAAATATTCAATTGTATATGTAGACATGGACAAAATGTATCAGATGTAACAGTTGACTGGTGATGGAAGTATAAGTGGTACGGTAAAGAGTTTGTTGGCTTGTAACATTAGGAAAACAAGCCTCGCCTCTTTTGGTTGGAAGATATTGTGGTTCAATAGTGATTGTACTTTTGAATTTTGATATTTAAAGACATCTTTCTTCTATATAAGACAGTTGAGTTTTTGGCTTTGATTGGTAACGACAGTTGCTTTAGACTTTTAGTCTAAACTTTTGGCCGTAGAGATTTTGATTTTAAAAGTTATGACTGTTAATTACAATAAAAATTTGATTGGTATAAAAAACTGTAGAGACTGTTGAAAAAAACAAACTGCAATAAGGTCCCTAGTTTAGCCATGCTATATCAAAATTTTAATTTCATGTGCCTGTTTAGTTTATTTCATCTTTCTCAAATACAAAGAAGGTGTGAAAAAATAAAATTTTGAATCAACAAAAATTGTTAGTTCTTGGAAAAATCCATTCTCCCTGCTCACTTAATAGTAAGTATCATGACAAACACAACTCTTTCAGTCATTAGGAATTTTTTTTTTTGTTTATGAGAAATGGATTTTAAAATAAAGAGAAAAAAAATAATTGTTAACTAACTAATTTATTCTTTGCGATAGCATAATAAAAGTAGAGATATGTTTCTATTCTTTCGGTAAGAAACGAAAAGAAAAAAAAGTTTTTTTTCTCAAAACCAAGGTAAGCTGACTGTTTGAAAACAGGTTGGAAACTTAAAAAAGAGAAAAAAAATGGCTATGATGGCTTTAGACAAATAAATGTTTCTAAAAGCCAGATTGGAGAAAAAACGACCGTGAGAACTGTTACAAACCATACAGTCTCAACAGTTCTACTACCCATAGGACCCTTTGTATATTATTGGCAGCATATCATCACTAGTGACGGAATGGTCAAATGCAAAATTCTTGTTTTTATTGAAGATAGAAGAGCCTAGAAGGCCGGGACAGAATAGCCTAGTGGTAACACTAGAGTGAACTGGATCCCAAGGCACCTGGGTTCGAGTCCTCTGGGATTCCGGAGACCGTCCGTGACAAAAAAAAAAAAAAAAAAAAAAAAAAAAAAAGAGTCTAGAAGATTATTGGCAGCATATCATCACTAGTGTACATTTTTTAGATTATTATTTTCTATTGTAACAGTAAAATTATAATGAAAAAGACGGGGCTCATTAAATAAAGATCACCACGTAACAAAAGGTGGTCTAACTTGGAGGCTTGGACCATTTAGGCATTTACGAAAGTGGTGAACTTCATAATAACTAATAAACAAACACAAACACAAACTAATGTAAACAGTAATCATCTTTACAGAATTTCAAGAGAGGTTCTTCTTTAAGACAACGAAGCAGAAGATATTCATGCGATTGCGAAAAAATCATGACAATGATTTGAGAAAAAAACACGCACTCTCTTTTTCAAGTTTTACCTACAAAATGTCTCTTTTGTTATAAAAAAACCGGAATTTTATGGTATCGAAGAAATTTAAATAAGACAAAATTTTATACCCGTAGAAGAAGATAACACTGATAACAAAAGAGGATATATTTTTAGAAGGAGAAGGAATAGTGTGTTTACAATCGATCGAAACGATCGTTTATATATAAATGAAAAAGTAGGATTTACTGTGCGTGCATAGTGACGCGGGCTCCACATAATATTCATACACACGAGATGTCAATTTCGGTGTGTGTATTCTTGACTTTCATCATTCACGTTCATAACACTCCCCCTTGGAGACCAGTGTCACTATCGTCTCTTGCTTAACGTTTATGTTGCCTCGTTAAAAGCCTTTCTAGGAAAACCCAATGGAAAAAACCATAGTAAGGTAAAAAGAGTACAACTACGTAAGCTCCCCCTTGAATGAGCTGTCATAAATCCTTCTGGTGACGCATTCCAATGTTATGGACATGTTTTCTGAATACTGAAATCGGAAGTGATTTTGTGAACAGGTCAGCTGCATTGTCGCATGATTGGACATATTTTACTTCAATCTCTTTCTTCTTCACGAGCTCTTGAGTGTATGAGAAGAACTTCGGATGAATATGCTTCGTTCTATCGCTTTTGATATATCTGTCTTTTGTTTGAGCAACACATGCTGCATTATCGTCATATAGAATAGTTGGCTCCGTATTTTTGTCAATCCCACTGCTTGAACAGATGTGTCGGCTTATTGATCTTAGCCATACACATTCTCTACTTGCTTCATGGAGTGCAATGATCTCAGCATGATTTGAAGAAGTAGCCACGAGTGTTTGTTTCTGAGAACGCCAAGATATAGCAGTGCCTCCGATCGTGAAAACGTATCATGTTTGCGATCGGGCTTTGTGTGGATCTGAAAGATATCCTGCATCTGCAAAACCAACCATTTGACCTTTGAACTTTTAGGATAAAACAAACCTAAATCAATGGTCCCTTGGAGGTAACGAAAAACATGTTTAATCCCATTCCAATGTCTTCGAGTTGGAGATGAGCTGAATCTTGCCAAAAGATTCACAACAAATGATATATCAGGCTGTGTACAATTTGCAAGGCACGTCAGCGCTCCAATTGCACTTAGATATGGTACTTCCGGACCAAGTATCTCTTCTTTCTCCTCAGGTGGTCGAAATGGATCACTTTCAATATTAAGTGACCTAACGACCATCGGGGTGCTAAGAGGAGTTGATTTATCCATGTTAAATCGTTTCAACACTCTTTTAGTGTATGTGGATTGATGCACAAATATACCATTTTGTGAATGTTCTATTTGTAGGCGAAGACAATACCGTGTCTGTCC
>NC_027750.1:51803785-51806050 GCF_000695525.1 Brassica oleracea var. oleracea | reverse complement strand
GGTCTGATCCGAATGAGTGCTTCTGCATGCAAAATGGCATGTCCCCATACAGAGGTTGGAAGTTTTGATCTCATGATCAATGGTCTTGCAATCAATTGCAGACGCTTAATTAAAGATTCAGCCAAACCATTTTGCGTATGAACATGAGCAACCGAATGTTCAACTTCAATTCCCATTACCATACAATAGTCATTGAATGCTTGGGATGTGAATTCACCAGCGTTGTCTAGTCTAACTCTTTTAATAGTATAATCAGGAAACTGTGCTCGCAGTTTGATTATCTGAGTTAGAAATCTCGCAAATGCCACATTTCGAGATGATAATAGACAAACGTGTGACCATCTACTGGATGCGTCAATTAATACCATAAAATAGTGGAATGGTCCACAAGGTGGGTGTATTGGTCCACATATATCGCCTTGAATCTTTTCAAGGAACTTTGGTGATTCTTTATCGATTTTGGTTGGCGATGGCCTTACGATCAATATTCCTAGAGAACAAGCAACACATGTCATTTTATTCCCTTGAGAAATCTCCTGGATTTTCAGTGAATGACCATGTGAAGTTTCTATGATTTTATGCATCATTGTAGTGCTTGGATGACCGAGGCGATCATGCCATAATGTGAACTCTTCTGGGTTCCGTTTTACTACATGATTTGATTCGATCTCATCGATATAAGTATGATGTAGTCCTGAAGAAAGTTCTGGAAAATTTTTCAATATGTGTTTTCTGCCACATTCTTTTAGAACTTGGAGAATATAGAGCATTATTTATGGAAAATTTTGTTCCATTCGGTAAAGTAAAGTTTGCTTTACCAGTTCCTTCAATCACGTCTGCAGGACCTGATATTGTATTGACGACAATTCTAGTCGGTTTTATATCAGAGAAATATCTCTTTTGTCTCAGAATAGTGTGCTTTGTTCCACTATCTAGTATGCATATTTCACGAATCCGTTTCTTGGATTTTGCTCCATTAGCATTTTGATCTATTTCTGAAATTGTCATAAATATTAATAAAAGAAAAACATAAAATTCATTCATATAATAATCATATAAGGAAACACACAGTAATTATACATTAAGGTGACGTTAAAAACATCATTATTTGTTTAAAACATGAAATGTAATAATTATACATGACAATACTGAAAACTATTCAATAGTCTTATTATAAGCACTTCGGCTCTCTTCAGGAGTAATCTAGTCCAGCTCATTAGCGAAGTCGGAGGCATCGAGGTACGATGTCCCTTCAAAGTTTTCAGTGAGGTTCACTTCTTTAGCTTTGCCTTTCGTGGACTCTTGATATAACTTACAAAGATGTGGAGGAGTATGACAGGTACGGGACCAATGTCCTTTACATCCACATCTGTAACACACTGTCCCACGCTTCTGGGTGGTGTCCTCGTGAGTTTCTTTACCCTTGGAAACTTATTCGGATCTAACCCACTTGTTGGATCCCTTCCATTTGAGATTGTAAGTTTTTCCACGTTTATTATTGAAATGGCGATCATAACCTCGGTTGGTCTGGTTCTTTTTTTCTGAATTTTCTCCCGCCGTAGCATTCCCTTCAGGGAATGCTTTGGCTCCCGTAGGCGTAGGTCGGGAATTGTGGTTTTTGATTAAGAGCTCATTGTTCTTTTCAGCCAACATGAGCGCAACCATCAATTCAGAAAATCTCGTGTACCCGCATTTTCTGTAAATTTCAGGCAAGAAGTGAAGCTATTTGTGGAAAGTGTTATATGTTTTATTCATCATTTCTACCTCAGAGACATGATTACCACAATACTTCAGGAGTGCAACTATCCTCAGGACAGCGGAATTGTAATCCTCAACCTTTTGAAAATCTTGGAACCTCAGATTTTTCCACTCTTCTAGAGCGTGAGGGAGGTTGATTTGTCTCTGGTTATCGAACCTTTCTTTTAAAGTTTGCCACAGTTCAGCTGGGTCCTCGACGCTTGCATAGTCGTGCGCTAGATTTTCATCTAAATGCTTATTCATGAAGATTATCGCTTCGGCTATATGCTCGGGTGGCGATTTGTTACCGATTACAATTGTTTTGGTTATCTTTTTCATCACCAGATGTGGTTTCACGTTTGTGACCCATCCGGCGTAATTTTTGCCAGTTATTTTTAAAGCCGGGAACTGGAATTTCTCGATGTTTGCAATTTGTATTTCTAAAGCACATAAATAAAGATTATTAGAATATTATTAATATTAAAAGGAACTGTTTACATTAATCATGCAAGCAATTACAAGGAGAAG
>NC_027750.1:51793831-51803645 GCF_000695525.1 Brassica oleracea var. oleracea | reverse complement strand
ATATTTGAGAGAAGATGAAATGTTTTGGATGAAGTATGAGTGTATTTATAGATAAAGAATATTGTTCATAGCCATTTGGAAAAGGATAAATTTTTGAAATTTTTTCTTTGTGACAGTTGCGGTTAAATCGAGTGCACAAAAAATCAGTCTGAAAATATCGTAATAAACAGTCAATCAAACTTATAAAATTTCATAAAAATTAATAAAAGTAAGAATTATGGCAATGAAATATTTATGTTATGAAAACAAATCATGCGACGGCTCAGCCGGTCAATGCAGAGTAATAAATAAATTATACGGCGGCTCGGCCGACCAATTAACAATAAACAGGATATAAGGCGGCTCGGCCGACCAATAAATTAATTAAATTATTAATAAATAATATAGACGATATTCTAGCCATTTTAACATGATATAAATAATAGTAGAGGCGGTATACCGACCATTATAGCATGGTATAAATTGTACATATAAATTTTACTGAATCGCAGAGTGATAACGTGTTATAAAAAGAACCAGAATTTTATGGTATCGCAGGAATTTAAATAAAACAAAATTTTATACCCGTAGGAGAAGATAACACTGATAACAAGAGATGATGTGTTATTAGAAAGAGAAGGAATGATATGTTTACAATCGATCGAAACGATCGTTTATATAGAAATTAAAAAGTAAGATTTACTATGCGTACATAGTGACACGGACTCCACATAATATTCATACACACGAAATGTCATCATTCACGTTTAGGTGTGTGTATTATTGACTTTCATCATTCACGTTCATATTAATGATGAGATTCTACCTGAATCCCTAGGACAAGTGATTCTCATATGCAAGAGAGAGAGAGTTGAAATTACAGTTATACCCTCTCAAAGTAATATAGTGATTCTCATATGCAAGAGAGAGAGTTGAAATTACAGTTATACCCTCTCAAAGTAATATAGTTGAGAATCATTTCTTGTTCATAGAGGTCTTTATAAAACCAGCAAGCATAGACGAAAGAGAGATCCTCAAGCCTTGGAAATTGACACGAGAATCATTTAACAAAACAATGAGGTTGTAATTTTTATGATAACAATGGCACTTGCTAAACATATGCCTTCGCTTGACTTCACCAAACTAATCAGAAATACTTATAATTAATCTTCTCTTAGGTGAGAGAACCTATGCTGATACTATCACTTTCTTTTCTCCATATAGATATAAAACATGTCTTCAAGAATGTAATCTTCTTGAATTCATGAATCACTGCTGCTGTAATCCTCTGATCCACTTTCGTAATTATTTGCTGCTGCATTATTAGCAGGTACATCATCATCTTCAGAGCCCTCACTCATTTCTGCAACATCTTCTCTCTCGACCTGCGCAGCCCCAACAACTTCTTCTTTATCATCCTCCATTGCTTCATTTAGGTTACTATTCCAATCTAGTCCCCACTTGTTCCTCTGATCATAAACCACAAACTGACCCTCATCATCATCATCCTCTGATTCAACTCCTACACTGTTGTCACTTTCATCATCCACTTGCATAGGCATCATCACTCTATCGGGTGTTTCACTAGCCCAATCTTCATTAATGTCTCTGAATGTTTGCTCTTCTTCTTCCTCTTCCTCTTCCTCTTCAACTTCTTCGCTATTAGGCCTAACAATGTCAGCCATTCTTCTGACTAAGCGGTAACTGTCCTCATCGTTCCTCTCAGGTCTTTTTCTAACCGTCCTCTTTCCTCTTCCAGGGACTTGATGATGGTTCAACTCAACGCCCACTAAGTTCCTATCCATTACAACGTTGCTCCTACCGGCGACAAATCTGTTTGGACCCCCTTGCACTTTCGTCCTCTTGGCCTTTCTGTTTGTTACAGAACCAAATCTCACTCGTCGTTTCTTACTTTTTTTACCTGAGTTTGAAACAACAACCTCGTCTTGGTCTTCTTGCTCTTTGGCTCCTTTGCCTTTGGTAAGGGACTTTCCAGGGAAAAGGCTCTGCATTAAAATAACTTCCAAATGAGTAACAGAGAAACAATCTTCACTAAATAGTCTATAAAACTTACAATCTGCTCCTTGTCATCTTCTGATATCAGCTCAGGTTTTTCTGGCTTCACGTAAAGAATGGATGCATCAAGGTCTAAAAGTCTCAAAGCAACCGCTGACACTGTCTTTGGTATCCATGGAAAAACGTCCACTGATCCTGAACCATCAGCAGCTCCCAAGAGCTCCTTTGCCGTCACAAAATTGGATGATAAAGACTCTTTCTTGATTGCACTCTCCAAAGAAATCAAGACCTGTCAAAAAAAACAGAAAGGAAGATAAGCTGAGTTTTAAAACAAATTTTGTGTTTAATTTAGGGAAAAAAAAGAAAAACAAAGATGATGGCTACCTGCAAAAGCTCTTCAGGTGATGATGAATCATTCAACCTAAACCCCCAATCTTTTCTTTTGTCCTCTGTCCAAAATGATTCAAGAGCTTCATCTGGTACACATGCCTGTCAATAAATGAAGTTGTCAAAAGTTAGTACCAAAGAAATGACTATAGAATAAAAGTTGACAAGAGTTAAATGAAGCGTTACCTCAAGAAAAACAAGTAGTGCTTTGAGCAACCTGACTCCAAACGGAAGAGGAGATGCAGTCAAAGCTGAATCTAATATCTTTCTCTCTGAACTATCAAACATGTTCAATCTCCGGTGACAAGAAGTGCAGTGTGTATACTCAGATAGATAAGATGCAACACACACTTCGCATGTCGCCAACAGCTCACATCTCTTCTTCCCGTGTCTCCTAGCACAAGAAGGTAGCGAGCTGTACGTCTCGGTCCACATCCATCTCTGGAAACCATGGAACCGTTTCGATAAACACTCCTTCTCCCTGTCATTTCTCCCAAGCTCAACTCTGATAGAAGTTGAAGCTTCAATTGAATCAGAATTAGATCCTGATATAGCACTGGATGGGCTCACAGAATCTGCACGAGTATTCTTACAAGCATTCTCTTTGAATGATCCCTCAATCTTCAGCAACATTATGCGTAAATGGGATTCTCTAATCCCACGCATATCCAGTGACGCAACCAAAAAGTCAAAAGCCTACAAAACAAATTCAGACAAGAAATGGTTAAAACATCTATACAAGCAACATGTTGTTTAGCTGCCAAGGTTGTGTTATTTACCTCTTCTGAATCAATGAGGCGCCACTTGCCATCGTGTAGCTCAACAAATATAAGCCCCGAGCAAGGATCAGTCTTAGATGCTGACGCAGCGAAATGCCAGTAACGGTTGCGGCGCCGGTCTTGTCCAAGCGGCAAAGACCGGTAGGGATACACCTCTTCTGCTTTGTCGCCTATATATGATTTTAACTGTGACCGTGATCTCTTTGAAGAACAATTCTCTTGAGCGGCCTCCTGGTTAATAAAGCCTCCCTCAGCTTCCATAGGCTTCGATTCGTTCATAAGTTGACAAGGGTCTCTGTCAAGCTTAAGTACATCTCTCATGCAGCTGTTATCTAACTGTGCTTCTGCCCACATTTGCTTTTTAAGAGAATTTGCTGCCTCCATACGATCCTCAAGACTAGCTCTGAGGGAGTTTCCTTCATTGACAATGCCGACTAAAGCAACAAGGGCCTCAAGGCGCTCTTCAACACTTAGATGACAGTAATCCCCTTCTGTAAGACCTTGAATCCATGATTGGCCCTGGTTGCTATCTTCAGCCACATCATTATTATCATCCACGCAGCTAACCGCTGAATCTTTACTATGGTGTTGTGGAACAATGCTCTTAACATCACAGAACATAGCATTTGCTACACCGAGATCGGTTGCTACACCGAGATCGGTACCATTTGAGGCCCTTGCAGGAGTGGCTAAATCATCAACCTCAGGATCCTCATCAACATCACATTCAAAGTCTTCATCTCTTTCAAGATCATTCACATCTTCTGGACCTGTCAATCCGTTTTCGAATGCCCTTATCTTCTTCCTAGCGTCTGCGAGTATCGCCTCTCCGTCCGCAGGATCCTTCACGTAAGGAGCTCGTACACAATACGTACAAGGGGCTATTCTTTCGAAGAGCTTTGCATCTCTGGTCAATGCAACAGAGATGGAAGCCTCTGGCGTCTTGCTTGTTGACAGGTCCCGAAGTCCAGATTTCTTCCATTGGAAACCATAAAAAAAAAACTAAGTAAATGAAATATTTCAACTAAGTAACATATATAGATTATAGATGTATATACCTGAATCTTGTCGGCAAGTTCTATTAGTGTTAGTCCCTTGCTTCCCTCAAGAGAGAGAACATGCAAGGCTGCAAATTTGACAGTTCCAGGTGTCAACCGATGCCTCGACTTGCGCGGAGCCAGCAACCCTTTCTCCAGCATTGATGCAAAAGCACTTTCAGCTGCTGAACCATTGCGAATGGTAGAAACGATATCTTCATAGCCTTTAGCCTGCACACACAAGTTAACCATATCAATGCCTAAATAAAAATTAAAACCTCTGACAACACACAAACGGGAATAAGTACCTCAACCTTGTGAGCAGTTTGTGTCACATGTGAATTTTTCTTCTTCAGCTTAGGCCCAAATCCACTGGAGAGTGCCAATTGGCGAAGTATCTCAGGCCATGTTAGTGGGTTCAAATGATTTTTCCAACTACGAATGTCAAAGCCCCATGCATAAGCCTGTAGAAGAAGGAAGCATTAGGAAAGATGAAGCCTCACTGAATCAACCTTAAAGGAGAAAAGGATATTAGCATACCCCTTCAACAATCTGGGGGTGACCACCCTCAGGATTGGCTGTAGTATATTGGTTATTTCCAATTCCACTATAACGTGTTCGAGCAACGTCTTCAATATCTCGTATTATTGATCTCAGAAGAGTAATATGTATCTCCCCCAACAATCTTGAGTCCTACAATAGGATATAATATATATATCAAAGATAGAGCAAGAAGAATGGAATGAAAGAAACAACTATAGAACACGAGAAAACAAGGAGATCTCAGATTGAGTTACTAAAGAGAGACTTACATAGTCATGAAAAGCCTGAATAAACTCGTCCAAGGTAAAAGGCCATAGGTCTAGAACATCTGAAAATGATATTAAGAATCTCCAAACCTGAAAAACAACCATAATATTAGAACCTTTGAAGTGCAAAAGAGTGCACAAAACGTGAAAAAAAAAAACAATCCAACTGATTCCAAATCGGTCTCATTGTTCTGATAAAAAGTTACTTTGATGGTACTAATTTCAAGTGAGAGGCAGCAAACGCAGTGAGTAAAGATCATACCATTAGAAGGTTCGCAACATTTTCCTCGGAATCCTTCCATGGAGAAATTGTAAACGGCATCTTCAGTTGCAAAGCCTTCGGTGGAAACGAGCTCAAAGAATCTGAAAAAGTAGAAATAGCTATGATAAGTTGCAAGATCAAGAAAGAACTCATTAGGGTTGCTCAGTCAATTTCATACCTCTATACAGTTCAAGGTTTTGCAACGTATCATGATCAAGCTGTAACACCGAGGGCAATCCTTTGCTAGCAGCAGCCAAGTCCATCAGCTCTAGCTGCTCATCTTCGATTAGATCCATAGACTCTCTAGCGATTCTACGCGCAGTTGCCTTCTCAATGGCAATCTTCCGTCTTATAGCATCTTTCTCCCGGCGTATCTCATCTTTTTGCTTCTGTTTCTCCGCCTTTTAACATTCGGACACAAAGATAAGTCTAATTTCTAAAATACTAAAAAGTGTACGTTTTTTTTTTTGAGAACTTACACGTTCGTTTTCTCTCTGCAGAAACTTTTCTCTTCTTTCCATTTCACGTCGGTGTTCACGCTGTAACTTCTCCTCTTCTTTTATTCTTTCACGCATCAATCTCTCTTCTTCTTTGCGCCTCTCACGCTCATGCCTTTCCATCTCCTTTCTCATGCGTTCTTCATACTGAGGACACAAAACTCTCAACTCATCAACATGTTCTTACAGAGGATAGCAATAAAAGACCATTCTAATACCTTTTTCTTCTGAATTTCTAGTTTCTCTGGATCTTTTTGTCCACTTCCTCTTCCGACTCTACCATCGTTTACCTGTGAATGTTGACAAATAATAATAACATTACAATAAAAACACACATCTTCTCAAAGGGACGGAATAAAAGTTGGCCAGCTACCTACCTTTCTCTCCAGCAGGGAGCTATCACCATGAGCTGATGGGGCAATGGGGCTAGGCATGTCTTGTTGAGATGTAGAACAATTCAAAGATGCATTTCCATGGGTACCATAGGGCCCATTCCCATGCATATATGATGAATTCTTGGACCGTGAAGTTTCATAGTCCATGCCACGTGCATGACTTTCAGAGTACCGCCCATTAATCTCAGGTGTGTAGGAAGACGGATCATCCAGTGAACGGGCAGCAGACTGTAGTCAACAAACGCAAATAAGTAAAAATAAAATAATATGAAAAAGTGATTAAATGAACGCTCGCAAGAAAGAGGATATGAATAACAAGAGAAACGCATCTAACAATGACCAAAGAATCATAACCTCCATGATAGGGCCACTCTATATGCAATGAGAACTCTTAAAAAAACTCATACAAGAACAAAGAGATTAAATATGTTTTAGTCAGAAAACTAACTCTTCGAGGTCGGACATCATGTGGCTCATACATTTTGCTCTCATATGGATGACCTTGGTGCTTCTCCATTGCTACAATAGTTTTGTCCACGAACAAAAAAAGTTAGAGAATAAGAAAAAGCAAAGACTCACATGAGATAGATCAATCTAAGCAAAGAGAGACCAACACTGACATTATCATTGGCAAAAAGAGAGTAATGTTACCTATAGGTGTTCCAAATGCACCAGGAGGCAACTGATCAAACTCCATGCCAAGAACCGGTCCGTCCTCTCTCAATGGCTCCCCTAACTGAGCCTCAACGCAAACAACAGCTCTACGAACCATCACAGACAACCGTGGTGGCTCGTACCCACCTTTCTCATATTCACCCAAGTCAGCTCCAGAGCTACCACTACCACTCGCAAAGTTCATCCTTGACTCCGAATAAGGGCTGCAGCCTGAGCCTGAGCCAGAACCAGAACCAGATCTATCATCAGCAGCCGGTAACTCGTTAACCGACGACAAAGCAGGAGTAGCAGCAGGAGCAGCCGGTTGAACCGGTTTCTTGGCCTGGCCATCTTTCTTGTCCTTTAACCTCCTGTGGCAAAACCACATCTGTAACTGTCTATCTGACAAATCCAATTTCTCAGACAGCTCAGCCCTCGTCGCCTCCGACGGATACGTTTCCTCTGTTTGAAACAAAATCAAATTCAACAACAAAGAAACAACAAACAATTCACATCAATGAAGATGAAATCAAAATCAAACCTGCATAAACTTTCTCCAGCGTTTGGAGTTGAAAGGGAGTTTTCATCTGACGCTTGGACTTGGAGGTAAGAGAGTCTTTGTTATTGAAAGTATCAATCTTCTTCTTCTTATTCTTGTGACCATCAACAACGTTCTTGATCTGATCTTCTTCATCAGAACCCATCTCCATGAAAAAGATTGAACACACAAAGAGAGAGAGAGAACCAGAAACACGGCCGCAAGAACAATCAGAGAGGGTAAGAACAACAACAACACAACACAAACGAAAATTAGGGCTTTCCACAAAACATATAGAACCCTTATCTCTCCCCCTTTAGATTAATTAACCCACGAATTATTGTGGGAAAAACGTAAAAAGAAAATAAAAGAAGAATAATAGTATATGAGAATGAACAACAATAATAATAGTAAAATCGATAAAGGAAAAACAACAGGGCTCTCGATTTCAACCTCCTTCATATCTTTTTCACTTGTTCTAATTTAAATCTTTTGTTTCTTATATTTAAAAAAAAAGAAATAAAGGAAAAAAAAGGTCGGAACTTGAGGGATGATTCTACAGCGGATCGCGTGCCTATGTGTTTATGAAGCGATGCAATCTTTCCCTCACACTTTCCGCCTTTTTCTTTAATAATATATATATTTTGGTTTAATTTATTAGTTTATCAACTAACGATTAATACAAGGAGATGCACTCTTTAAGGCTTGGTCTTGTCTCTTTTTTGTTCGTCTCTCAGATCCATCCGCACGGCAGGTTGCAAAGACTTTTATTCTTCTGTTTCTTGTCGACCACGTGCGTACGAGATAGACATTTTTTGCCGTTTGTTGTTTTAATTTCAATCCCAAACCGGTTCAACCTACACTTCATAAACCCGGTTATTTATGTTGTTTGAAAACATATATATATTTAAAGGAAAAAAATAAAACTATACATCTAAAATTTCAAATTATTAATAAGCAGGAAATTAAATTAAAATATTAATAACATTAATTATGTATAGTATCTTATTTTAATATATATATATATATATATATTACGTTATTTGATTTTTCATTATTTTATCATTTTAATATCTTTTTTTAATAAAATATTATTTAACTGTGAAATTACGTGTATATATTTATGTATGCTCTCCACGTTTTAATTTGATAGATATTTTCTTGATATATTTTGAGAAAAAAATACAAAGAAAAAAGACAATTAAATTATAAATTTAATCAAAGAATTAGCCAAAATTAAGTTAACACAAAATATAATACAATGTCAATTGTACGAGTGTTTTCCCAAAGAGAAATTTCCTAGGATAACTTTTTTAGTTTATCGTCACAAAAATAGTCTTCAATGAAGAAAATAAACTTTTTTTTTTTTGTCATCTTAACCAAAATAACCAAAATAAGTTTTATTAAAGGGTAAAAATACATTTTATCCTATGTTTAACTAATCAAGACTTAAGATTTAGAGTTAAGGGACGAGATTTTGAGTTCAAAATTTTAAAATTTTAAATATAAAATATTAAAAAATAAAAATTTCAAAATAAAATAGACTATTTTGGCCATTTTCTTCTACGAGAGTTATTTTGTGACAAAAACTTAAAAATGTTATTTGCGAGAATTGTCTTTCCCAAATCACATAGAGATGGTGTCTTTGTAATGCATTGCCTTTTTTGGCTAAATGCTTTTCAATGTTTTTCTTTTGCTTTCCCATTCAATGAAATTATATTATCTTTTTGTTAGAACTGTTGCATGTATATAATAGATGCTAGCGACTAAATCTCTTGGAAATAATGGGATGACTTGTTGGTTGATGAAAATCCAGCATAAGTGTTCTAATCAGCACTTGGTCAATATTGACAAGTTATGAATTACTGAATATCAACTTGACTCCTCATAATAATGATTACAAAGTATATATACATCTCTCAAGATATCTTCCTAAACCAAATACAATAATGTTAAGTCGGTAGAATAGGAAATATAGATATATCCGAATATATGGAGATCATATCTCAATAAATATGATTTTGATGCATCTAAGCACATAAAATCTCAATAAGGTAAATGTCATGTCCCCGATCCTATCTGGACGGGCCATGGTGCGGGGAGACGCACCAGTCAGGTCATTGGACCTTGAGACAAGCGTATCATGGCCCTAAATGAAGGTTAAGGGCATCAGTCAGCTGAGACTTAACCAGGATAGGATGGAAACAAGGTTAAAGGAGTTGAGTGGGTGTTTAGGCAGCTGGACGAGTGTTGGTGTGAGTTCAATCAGCTTGGTTCAGCTGGTAGTCAGTTCACTAAGTTCTATTCAGCTCACGGGAGCTGGTAGACTAGCTCACTCAGCTGGGAACAGCTGGAGATCAGTTCAATCCGGTGAACGGTGGATTTTAGTTCGGATCAGTGTGGACGAGTCTGGGACGGTTACTGGGCGAGCCGATGGTCCGGGTACGGGACGGTTCGACCA
>NC_027750.1:51786650-51792163 GCF_000695525.1 Brassica oleracea var. oleracea | reverse complement strand
ATTTTTCTTATGAATTGTCATGAATTATCATGAATTTTATTTGGTATTTGGATCTCTTTTTAAAGGGGTCAGATTTGACATTTTTGATGATTGTTCTTGTCTAGATTGGATCCGACCATGCAATGTGAACTGATTCTTGTTTTGTAATCTAACCTTGTGAAAGTGTGTTTGTCTGTGTTGGAACCAGGACCAGAAATGGACCGTGGTAAGGGAAAAGCACCATGAGGACCGCGGCCATGGGAAGATGTGTGGTGATTGGGTTGATTCGGAAAATTGTATAATTATTGTAGCCTAGCAACTTGTGAACTTATGCGATTCTAGTGTGTGATCTATTTATTAGCATGATGAATGATGTATGAACCTTGGTTATTATCTATGAAATATCTATTTGCCTTAGTAGAATGTTGGAACCTCAAAACTCTGAAAAAGATTTAGAATTATTTAACACTGGAACTTGAATATGTAAATGAAACTGGTTGCATTGTTTAGTGAGGCTGCGGTCTGGTTGGATTGAGGAATCCATGATCAGGTCTTACAGTAAAAGTTTATTTCTTCTTGTTCTTGACAGTTTATTCTGATTTTTTATTATCATATGCTAATTCTAATGTTTTGCTCACTTGATTTTGTGAATCGACTGGCTCTGATAATATAAAAGCTTTTGTTGAGTCGACTATACAGAAGGTAGTGCTAATACACTTAACTGAGTGTGAGAAGTTGATATAAGATGCAGAAAATTGGATTCGTGATCTGCAATTTTTCATTCTCTGTCGAGATTAGTTTGATTCTCTAAGAAACTATATGATTTGCTTATGTTTTTTTCCACTGTTGCTGTGATTGTATTTGATCATTCCTCATTTGATGTGCGTTTACGATTTACATTATTTTCTTTTTGTTAGAAATATATATATATATGCTAGCAACTAAATCTCCTGGAAACAATGGGATGACTTGTTGGTTGATGACATGTACAAGAGAATATGATAACCTAAGGATTGTACGTAAGAGAAGAAGAAGCAGGCAATGTAATTGATCCATATTCTTACAAAAAGATTAAAACCATTTTTGCAATATAATTAACATTCACCACAAAAAAAAAAAAAAGAAGAAGAAGAAGCATGTAAAGGTAGAGGAAACGAGATGGTTGCCGGATTGTGTGGTTGTTAGAACTGATGGCGCTAGAGAGTTCATCTACTAATGAGGGCAACCGAACCAATACTCCAAATGGATTCTTTATATATATGCTATAAAGTTTTTTTTTTCTGTATATGCTTATTTTAGACGGTAAAATAAATGAATATGCAAAAGTCAAACACAAGCCAATAAACACTTGTTCAACGCTAACAGACCAGACATGGAACTCGACCCACTTATTTCTGCTTAGGTATATGTTCCAGACGACATTATCAACTATTTGGAAAGAGAGGAATGGGAGAAGGCATGGAGAACTCTCCAACACTCCTACAACTCTGATCAAAAACGTGGACAAGGCCGTCCAAAACCGCATCTCCAGTTTGCGTTCCATGGGAGTTCGCAAGCACAACAAAGCCACGGAAACATGGTTTCCAGTTAGATAAAATTTTATTTCTTTTCCAATTCCTTAGAAAACACTCAACTTATGCTGCAGTCATTGTAAAAAAGTTTTTTCTTCAATAAATTTAACTTTCATTAAAAAAAAACACTTGTTCAACTTAGAAAGCTGTAGCTTTAAGTCTTTAACTTTACCATCGGCATCTCTTGACTTATCCGCTAAAACATGAAGCTCGATGTTGGTTGTTGTCAAGGCAGCCCATAGCTGAAGCAAAAGTAGCCCCAGCCCTGGCAAGTTGGCAGAATATAATTTTGCACGAAACGTTTCCTATGTTTTCGCATTGTTGGAATAATACGGACCTCAACGAACGGAAAAGATAAGTCTCAATACGGACATAACTTAAGAATCATTGAAGCATTGTTGGAGTAACATTGGAGAACATCAAGGTACACAATATATGTTCTCAGAAAAGATCACACGAAAAAGTCAAAAACATAAAGAGAATCACTGGAGAACGTTAATTAAGCACCTAAGACGGTGCTCTACAAAAAAAACAAAGTAACATTGAGAACCGAAGGCGGTGGCTCTACAAAGAAAAGAGACTCGATGTGATTTGGGAAAACATCCATAGTGAGCGTGTGGCTGCTAGAAAGTCCACAACGGCGTCTAAACTCACCCATATTTCTTTCAAAAAACACTTCTCTAGTACTGCTTCTCCTCGGATCTAAATATAAAATATAAAAGGCTTCTTTGAAACAACATGGAGCAAAATAAACTCACCAGCATCAGTAATGCCCCTGAAACGTATACAATCCCTCCGTAGGTTCTCACATGGTAAATGAAGAACAAAGAGTTCACGTCTCCATTCGTGTCCATGTGCATCTTCCAAAATATAGAGTTTAACAACATGATAATCATGAGTAACTAAGGCTAGCCTTCCCTCATAAGGTATCATATGAAGCTTACGAGAGCGACCCTCCGGAAATTTTATAATATTGAAATTTTCAGATTTGACATCAAAGCTCATTATGATATCATGACCATCACCAAGAAGACGAGCTGTATAATACAGAATCCCATTGAAGCATCGCCCATATTCTCCCCTTGGGAAATGCATAGGGCAACGTCCTTTGGTTATTATTCTCCATGATTCTTGAGCTCCCAGTGTAAGAACCTGAGGCTGATCGGAATATTTATTAGTTAATACACAAAGTACTTTGTGTTTACCCTCCAATGAATTGTATCCTAAATAAGACGACCAACCGTCTCGAGTCGACATGTGTTTACCGGGATGTGGTAAGGCTAAAAACCGTCTCAAGGTTGGGTTCCAAATTTTTAACACGGGTACTAGAATCAGTCCCTGGACGCTCTGGGATCGTGGAGAGTCACAATCTGTGTTTGTTATTTGATAACTGTAGAATGAAGAACAAGTCGACCCGTCAGGAATCTGGTGTTGAGGAAACGAGAAAACATAATCTCCCCAACTTGATGAGAAGGTGACAAGAAGAGTCGGCAATCGTGAAGTGGACCGAGACGTGAACGAGTTGATAAAACTAGGAAGAGTGATAGAAGAAGACCACAGCTTCGAGACGCATTGATATCTCAGAATCGATTTCGCAGGAAGTCGTGAGAGTATCTCCAAGGTTAGATCAAGAGGAATATGGTTTGGTTGTGGTATACCATCTCTGGATCTCTCTAGTCTTCTTCTCTTCTTGTTCATCCATGGCTGATTCTTCTTAAAATCCCTCATTCTTTCTTTCCAGAGTTATATGCCCCTTTTACTAAAATCGGTTCTATTTAGGGTTCAATATAAATATATAAACATGGTAAGGTGGATGGCACAATATATAAAATACTAGACGAAGACCCGTGCAAGAACATATATATATAAATTATTTTACGTATTATATATTCTTTTATATATTCTAAAATAATATATATATATATATATATATTATTGGATAATTAAAACGTTAGTAACTATTACGTATATAATTAAATTGGTGTGAATACGTAAAAAAATGTTTATTAATTCAAACGATCGTTTTTTTCTATTTTCTATTTTATATAATTAAATTTACATAATATATACATAAATAAATAGTATATTTTTAATATTGATATACTGTTAAATGATGCGTTCAACTTATTTGTATCTTTTTATTAAAAAAAAAATTAATCGCTCATAACAATTTTTCATTGTGCAATGTTTTTGAAAGTTTTCGTAATTTATAATTTTTATAAACATTCAATGCAAATTTTAAATATTAAGTTGTCAATATTTGTTCAAATATTTTATCAAAAAAATTGTTCAAAGAAAATTTCAAAATTAAAATCTTTATATATTTCTATGGTATATAGTTTAATTAAAAGATATTAATATATATGAGACTTTCTACTTACATGATTTTGTAATAATTTGTATCTTGTCATTAAAAAAATTAAATCATGGATCATAAAATTTTTAATGTGAGACTTTTTAAAAAGTTCAAAATATAACATATACGGAAAAATCTAAATTTTTATTATATGGTTAATGTGATTGTTTAATTTATTCTAATAACTTAAAGTTAAACAAAAAAGATAGAGAATATACTAATTTGTATCAAATCTTTATTATTCAAAATCATTAATTGTCATATATACTTTAGCCACATTAGGCAATTCCATAATTTTTATTTAAGGAAATAATTGAGAACATTAATAATTAATTTATGATTAGTTTAATAAAAATCTTATTATATATTTTGATGGACCAACCTATTTTTCTAAACATTCTAAGAATCATTGGGGTGATGACATGTGGCTACCTCAAATGTTGTAATGCTTCTCTTTTAATATATATGGGCACTACAAGAAAACACGCCGAATTCTGACGGAGGTTCCGACGGACTTCAATGTCGTCGGACGTTTGTGACGGATTTCCGACCAATTTTCGACGAAAACAAAAAATTCGAAGTCGTCGGAATTCCATCGGCCATTTCCGACGAATATCCGAGGAAACATGGCTCGTCGGAATTTTCCGATGACTTTTCGACGACATTCCGATAAAACTTATAACCGTTGTAGTCGTCGGAAATTCGTCGGAATATACCGACGAACTTCCGACGACATTCCGATTAACAGATATAACCATTACCGTCGTCGGTATTCCGTCGGAATTTTCCGACGAATTTCCGACGAACCATGTGACCGTTGCCGACAAATATATATGATCGTTTTATAGCCGTTTGATATTGGAAAATACCGACAATATTCCGACGGACTGCTTTACATCCGTCGGAAAGTCGTCGGATGGCCGTAAAATTTCCTATAAATACAACCCCTCCTCATTCAACTCATTCACACTTCATTCTCTCTTCATTCTCTTTAGTCATAACAATTCCGTGAAAATCATGTCTTCAGAAGCTTATTATCGTTCGTGGATGGATAAACCTCATTTGGATCCCAACATCAATTTCCTTATGAAAGAATACATTCAAGGGATTGAAGAATTCATGAGGCTTGTTCAACAGCAACCGGATTCAAAAAGTGGTATGTTAAGATGTCCCTGCTCTACTTGCAATAATAATAAGGTTATAAAAGAATTTGATGTTTGGACTCATTTGTATATGAAATGGTTTTCACGTAATTATAAAGTTTGGTACCTTCATGGGGAAACTGGTTATGAATATGGTAGTACTAGCGAACCTCAACCTGTTAGTGAACTTCAGCCTGATATTATGTTAGAAGAATCTAGAACAGATATAGATTATGGTGTAGGTACTGAGCAGATGATACATGATCATTATAGAGGGGAAGAACCAAATCCCGAATCTAGGAGATTTTTTGACATGTTGGATGCAGGAAAACAACCTTTGTATCAAAATTGTAGAGATGGTCATTCAGCCTTATCATCTGCAACTAGATTAATGGGTATTAAGACATACTATAATTTGGCTGAAGAATGTATGGATGTGATTACTGATTTTGTCAAAGGTATTCT
>NC_027750.1:51783366-51785803 GCF_000695525.1 Brassica oleracea var. oleracea | reverse complement strand
CGCAATATACCGACGACATAGCGACGACAACGGGTTTCATTGAAAATTGGAAAGGTCGTCGGTATTTCGTCGGAAAATACCGACGACATGTTTTTCTATAAAGTTTCAATCATAAAAATCTATAAATTTAGATGCCAAAACTATGAAAATAACACATAATAAGTGTTTAGTATAGTATTAGATCGCAACCGTTCAAATATAACAACTCATTAAAATATTTATGTATGCATATCATTGTTTTCATAACATCTCATCTTAACATTCATATACTTATACAATCATATTCATATAATCTTACACTACAAAAAATGTTGTTGTGTAAAATCGTGTTATAAAAACATTTTTATTGTTAAATCTTTATGCAAATGATATATATATTATCAAAGATTTGGATTTTGCATTTAAAAACTTGTAATCAACACCCTAAACACTAAGTCGTCGGAATTCCGTCGGAAAAGGGCGTCAGTATTCCGTCGGAATATACTGACGGACACCAATTCCGTCGGAATTTCAATTTACCCGGGGAAACCAAACCGCGTGAAAAATTTCGCGAACCGCCAATTGGTATATATTTAATTATCCCGACGGAATACCGACGAACCCGTGTCCGTCGGAAACGTTAAATATAATTACCCTTCTTCTTCCTTCTTCATTATTTCTGCCTCTCTCTCAATCCTCTCCCTTTCACGGCGATTTCTCTCCCTTTCACGGCGATTCCGACCATTCTCGAGCTCCCATCACCGGCGAATCCTCTTCTCACCCTCATATCTCTTCCCCAAACCCCAAATCTTGTAAGAATCATCCCAACCTTGTTTTATCTCAATTGTTTAGGGTTTTGGAAGTTAGATCTCAGATTTTAGGTTGTTTGATAGAAAATTTTAGGATTGAATGGATAGTTTAGGATAAATAAGTTGGGATTGTTGTTTTAGTTTTTTTTTTTAATTATTTTGTGTTTTTGTTAAAATTCAAAACGTTTTACTATTTTTAAAACGTTTTTTTATTATTTTTAAAAACGTTTTTTTATTATTTTTAAAAATGTTTTTCAAGTTTCCAGTAATAAACTATGTATAATAAAATGTTTTAAATTTTTTTAAAAAATATTTAACAACATTTTTCTATATTTATAATTTTTTATAATTTTGTATATATATATATATAAATCATGTATAATAAAAAAATTTAAATTTTTTATAATTTTTTATAAGTTTCCAGTAATCAACTATGTATAATAAAATGTGTAATAGTTTTCTTAAACGTTGTTTAATAGTTTTTTTTAAAACGTTTATAAAACCTTTTGTAAATATATAAATGAAAATATGTTTGATGGGTTAATTTTTTTTTTTTAGGGCCGAGGATGAACCCCGCCCCGCAGCCCGTCTTCGACGTAGTTCGGTGAGCATTTCCCGTGCATCGGGATCGTCTCACGAACAAAACTCGGCTCCCGCTCCAGCTCCCGCTCCAGCTCCCGCTCCAGCTCCCGCTGCCCCTCCCGCTCCCGCTGCCCCTCCCGCTGCTGCTCAACAGGATCCGGGGGTCATGTCAATTGAACTATTGGTTCAACAACCTGGCCGAGAGCATCTCCCGGTTCTCCAACCCAACCCACGACGAGGACATAGCACTTGGTTAGTATTTTTTTATTTGTAGCATTATATTTTTTTTCATTAATTAACTTGCTAACTTGTATTTTTTTTAAAGGTTCACCAAGTCCAGAAATGACATTAGCAGGAGCATCAACCAGATGATGTACTCCATGCTCCGTTTTGGATATTCAAAGTGGAGTGTGATCCCTTCCGACGAACGAGAGTTGTGGTTTCGTCAGTTTGCGGTATAGTAACTCTTCATTTTTTTAAAGTATTTACATTTTTTTAATATATTTACTTATTAAATTATGTTTGTTTTGTAGTAAGAGTTCAACTGGCACTCCTATCTCACGGAAACAGTTCGTAAGAAATTCAACGAAAAGGCCATGGACTCTTATACGAAGCAGATAAACGCGTGGAAGACAGTTTAGCAGAAGAACAAGAGGCTACAGTTCATCAACGGGACGGTGTGGGAGCAGTTGATAGCTCATTGGGAGAAAGAAGAAACTGCAGAGACGTCTTCTAGGAACTCCAAGAACCGGAAGAGCGATCGTCGCAGGAAAGGTATGTATGTGCACAACCTCGGCGCTTGCTCTATGTCTACTAAGGAGGATGAACTTGTAAGTTTTTAATTATTATTTATCTTTATATTTTTTAAATAAATATTTTATATATTCCTTGCCTAATAATGGAGGTTTTTAGATCCAAGCAAATGACGGTAATCCTGTTGATCGTCTCCAACTCATTAAGATGGCTCACACTAACAAGAAGACGGGTCAAATTCAGGACCTCGTGATCAAAGGTGTCGTTGATTTGGTGGAAGCTGAAATAGCATCTCAATCTCAGCCTCTCTCTGA
>NC_027750.1:51780505-51783032 GCF_000695525.1 Brassica oleracea var. oleracea | reverse complement strand
ATGGCCGAAATCGTCAGAAATTCGTCGGAATAGACCGAATCCGATGAATTTCTGACGAACCAATTCGTCGGTATCATTTTGTCGGAAAAAAAGTATTCGTCGGAATTTCGTCAGACCTTCCGACGACTTTCTGACGGATACCGAGAAACGTCATTCTGACGAACTTCCGACGATATTCCGATGCGGACACACGAGACCAGAGTTAATCAAAAAAACTATATACCGACGGAGCACGTTCCTTGGACTATACCGACGAACGTAGTCCTCGGAAAGTACCGACGAATTGAGGGCGTCGGACTATACCGACGGACTATGGTTCGTCGGAAAATACCGACGGAGAAGGTTCCTCGAAAAATTCCGACGAACCATTGTCCGTCGGTATAGTCCGACGCCCTCAATTCGTCGGTACTTTCCGAGGACTACGTTCGTCGGTATAGTCCAAGGAACGTGCTCCGTCGGTATATAGTTTTTTTGATTAACTCTGGTCTCGTGTGTCCGCATCGGAATATCGTCGGAAGTTCGTCAGAATGACGTTTCTCGGTATCCGTCAGAAAGTCGTCGGAAGGTCTGACGAAATTCCGACGAATACTTTTTTTCCGACAAAATGATACCGACGAATTGGTTCGTCAGAAATTCATCGGATTCGGTCTATTCCGACGAATTTCTGACGATTTCGGCCATTAGAATCCCTCTGTTTTCTTATAGTGGGGATACCACAAGATATTACAAATATTTATTATAGGAACGATTAACATATATATACTAGGTTAAGATCCGCGCCATGCACGAGATGAACATTATATATAAAAATTATTTTATGTATTATATGTTTTAACATATTATAAAATAATAAATATATATTGAATAATTAATAGTCAATAACTATTACATATATAATTAAGCTGGTACAAACATATAAATCAATTTTAAAATCAAAACAATATTTTTTTTTCTATTTGATAGGATATGTTATTAAATTTAAATGATATAACATACATAGTATATTTTTAATATTAATGTCTATTAAATGATGATTCTTCGTATGATTTTTTGATCATTTGTATCTTTTATAGCAAAAATTTTAAATTATCGATAATTTTTTTTTTTATTGTGAGATTAATAGTTTTAGTAATTTATATTGAACAATTATATGCTTGTTCCTAATTACGTTAAGCTAAGATTAAGAAACAAAGCAAGCTTTCAGGCTACAGATAGCTGATGTTTTAATTTTATTTTGTTCCTTTGATCCGAGCTTTTAAATAGAGTTGTTTAATGTGAAATGGTTGTATACAACTAAACACTAAACTCATCACAGACCAAAGTTATGACCAGAAAATTTCAAGCAATCAATTGATGGGTCTGTTTATTATATTATTACCACAAAAAGAAATTATAGTCATAGAAAAAATTATCAAAAAGTCATATATTCCAATTATTGTTGATAAACTTAAACTAACTCACAAACAAAACAAAAAAATGTTTGTGGAAACTTTTGATTTGTTCTTATGTATACCAAAAAAGCTTATATATTTGGGACACATAGGGAAGCTAAGTTTTCCACCGAAGATAACATTGGCGTTGGTACAAAGAGCTCCGACCAAACCTCCTGACGACGAGGGATGTCCTCCTTTGTCACCTACGAAGTTCAATTCCACGTCAACGACGCTGACTCCTTTGCACGGTACTGATTTGCTGCACATGAACTGAACTTCGTCTTTTGTAATTGTTGTTCCTCTTACGTTCTTGAACAGCACATTGCTTATCGCAACTTTTGAATCCTACAAAACACACAAAAGTTATATTTTCTTAAGCTGATCAAGAGAAGTTTTGGTTTGAGATTTTCTCGGGTATATATACTTACTCCGCCTCTTGAGCCGTAGCTTTGGTCAATGATGATTGGGTTCTTGACGTTTGTCAGCATAATATCTTCATAGGTGATGTCCACAGCCGTGCTTGGAGACGAACCACGCCAATTCTTGGTATCTTTCATGGTGCAGTTCCTAAGAGAATAAGCATGCAATATAAATTGATCCGCATTCTCATCTTTGCAATATAATTAACATTAACGATCAGTCAAAAATCCCCTAGACTATATTTGCGAAGTGATTTTACAGCATGTCATCTCTACAATCAATTTCACAAAACAAATATGACATGGCTATTGAAATTGATGACATGGCTTCCGAAAAAATATGACATGAATAATTTTATTTAATGTTGATTTATATTTTTATATTTTTGGCAAACTTTAGAATAAGGTAATAATTCATATATTACATTTAATATTGATATTTTTTTTTGGTAAACTTTTTTTTTAAATATGGTAATAGCTCATACATCATCTATAAAATAAATATATTCATATATAACATTTCAAATTTTGAAATAGTATTACTTTTGTATAATTATACAATTTGTATTACCAAAACTTTCAAAAATTACTACAATTTAAAAAAAAATAATTAAATATCTAATTGTAAGATCATTAGTTTCTTATTTATCTACAAATTTTATAAATATTGTTTAG